>NC_056735.1:1901467972-1901640472 GCF_019279795.1 Protopterus annectens
GAGGGACGTCCAGTTCTTTGCAACGTCACTGTTGTCCTATATTTTCTCCACCTTTTATGACTATCTTCACTTTGTTCCATGGCATATCCAATGTTGTGGAAAATATTTTGTACCCTTCTCCTGACTGGTACCTTTCAACAATGAGATCCCTTTGATGCTATGCAAGCTCTCTGCAAACCATGGCTTTTGCTGTAGCAGGCAACTTGAGTAAATGTCAGGAAAATCGTACTAGGACAGCTGAACTTTATTTGGGTTTAATCAGAGTCTCTTTAATTGATGGCAGGTGTGTACCCAGAAGACTGAATGCTGTAATTAAATCAAAAGGTGCTTCAAAAAAGTATTAGTTTAAGGGTGTGCAGACTTATGCAACCAGCGTATTATATGTTTTTTATTTTTTATATTTTTTCCCCTAACAGATTTGTTTGTTTTTCAATTGAATATATGTATATATATATATATATATATATATATATATATATATATATATATATATATATATATAGATATACGGGTCTACTTCACATGATCGAACATTCAAATGTTCGAATTTCATATGGCCAAGACCATATGATCAAAAATTTGAATGTTCGAAAATATCCAGTAGACCTGCAAAACGCAAACAACAAAAAATAAACTGTGTATAGCAGGGGGCAAGGCCCCCTGCACCCCCCACACCGCACGCAACTGAAATATAACAACTCCTAGATCGCACTACAGCGAGGACAAGGGAAATCTCCCAGTCCACGCTGTATGCCGATCCCAATTCAGAATTTCGAAGTTTTAAAACTTCAAACATATGGTCTTCGATCATATGGGTTTCGAAGTTTTAAGATTTGAAATTCTGAAGGGGACCCCAATATATATATATATATATATATATATATATATATATATATATATAGGTCTACTTCAGAATGTTGACTGTACAGAATGCCGACTTTCATATGGCCGACACCATATGAGCGACATTCCGAAAGACCGATATCCTGAAATAGCACCATTTACCTACCTGTAAACACAGTAAAACTGTGTTATGCAGGGGGGCAAGCCCCCCTGCACCCCCCACACCCCCTGCTTCTTAAATATTCTCACTCCGAGATCGCACTACAGTGCAGGAAAGGGGAATCTCCCAGTCTCGCACTGTAGCGGGATCCACGCTATCATTTGTCGGCCTTTCAAACGTTCGCTCATATTGTGTCGCCCATGTGAGTTTTGAACATTTGAAAGTTTGAACAAATGAAGGGCTCCAGTATATATATATATATATATATATATATATATGTATGTATATATATATATATGTATATATATATATATATATATATATATATATATATATAGACAGTGGATATATAAAAGATTGAAAGCAATATTTAAGAGCTGTTTTCATTGGCTGTTTATTTTTTATTATCTTCATTCTTCACCTACAGGCTGATTCTAATTCTTTTCTTGTTTGACAGCTATTTTTTTACTTGTTATTGGTTGGATACTTATTGCCATTGTTTTTACTTATGTTTTGAAGTTCCAGACACCGAATAAAAGAACGAGAGCACTCAAATTCCTGTTTGCTTTGTCTCTTTTTCAGCTTGGTGTTAAGGTTTATTTTGTATTTGTTAAAATGTCTGTTTTTACTGCAGTTTGGTTACTGTATTATATATGTATATGTATAAATGTACTCACAAGCGAGGAGAGTGTGTTGAGCAGATGGAAAGAGTACTTTGAGGGGCTGATGAATGAGAGGGAGAGAAGGTTGGATGATGTGCGGATAGTGAATCATGAAGTGCAGTGGATTAGCAAGGAGGAAGTAAGGATAGCTATGAAGAGGATGAAGAATAGAAAGGCTGTTGGTCCAGATGACATACCTGTGGAAGCATGGAGGTGTTTAGGTGAAATGGCAGTGGAGTTTTTAACTAGATTGTTTAATGAAATCTTGGAAAGTGAGAGGATGCCTGAGGAATGGAGAAAAAGTGTTTTGGTACCGATTTTTAAGAATAAGGGTGATGTGCAGAGTTGTAGTAACTACAGAGGGATTAAATTGATCAGTCACAGCATGAAGTTATGGGAAAGAGTAGTGGAAGCTAGGTTAAGAAGGTTAGTGTGACAGCGGTGAGGTCTGTGGTGGGAGTGATGGATGCGTTTAAGGTGGAGGTGGGATTACATCAAGGATCAGCTCTGAGCCCTTACTTATTTGCAATGGTGATGGACAGGTTGACAGACGAGATCAGACAGGAGTCCCCATGCACTATGATGTTTGCAGATGACATTGTGATCTGTAGTGAGAGTAGGGAACAGGTGGAGGAGACCCTGGAGAGGTGGAGATATGCTCTAGAGAGAAGAGGAATGAAGGTCAGCAGGACTAAGACAGAATATATGTGTGTGAATGAGAGGGAGGACAGAAGAAAGATGAGGATGCAGGGAGTAGAGGTGGCGAAAGGTGGATGAGTTTAAGTACTTGGGATCAACAGTTCAGAGTAATGGTGAGTATGGAAAGAGGTGAAGAAGAGAGTACAGGCAGGAAGGAGTGGGTGGAGAAGAGTGTCAGGAGTGATTTGTGACAGACGAGTACCAGTAAGAGTGAAGGGGAAGGTCTACAAGAGGGTAGTGAGACCAGCTGTGTTTTATGGGTTGGAGACACTGGCATTGACAAAAAGGCAGGAGTCAGTGCTTGATGTGGCAGAGTTGAAGATGTTAAGATTTGCAATGGGTGTGACGAGGATAGACAGGATTAGAAATAAGTATATTAGAGGGTCAGCCCAGGTTGGAAGGTTTGGAGACAAAGCCAGAGAGGCAAGATTACGTTGGTTTGGAAATGTGCTGAGGAGGGATGCAGAGTATATTGGGAAAAAGATGCTAAGGATGAAGCTGCCAGGTAACAGGAAAAGAGGAGGGCCAAAGAGAAGGTTTATGGATGTGGTGAGAGAGGACATGCAGGTGGTTAGTGTGACAGAGCAAGATGCAGAGGACAGGAAGAAATGGAAACAGTTGATCCGCTGTGGCAACCCCTAACTGGAGCAGCCGAAAGAAGAAGATATATATATATATATATATATATATATATATATATATATATATATATATATATATGGGTCTACTTTTCTTTATCGTAATTTCGCAATCTCGAAAAAGAAAAGTAAAACCCCACTTCTGTGAAAGTGCACTACATCAAAAGAGCACTTTCGCGAAAGGCAATTCACCGAATCGGAAAAAACATATATGAAAAAACTACTACAAACACTATTTTGCAGGGGGGAAAGCCCCCCTGCACTCCCCATGTGGGGGGCTGCACCCCTCACACACACCCTACTTAAATATATTAACTCTGAGAACGCACTACAGTGGGGGAAAAAGTACAGTTTTGTACCTACCATAAATGTAGATGTTCGAAGATCCACATTGCTGCAGTCCTTACACTTGGGTAGTCCGCTGTCCTCGGTCGGCCCGAATATCAAAGTATAAGGCTGACGTCGGTCAAGGCGCATTTGACTGACATCAGGACGTCAGGGTACAAATGCGCATGACCGACGTCATATCCTCAGTCTTTTCTTGCCCCAGATGTCAGAAGACCCTAAAAATAAAGGTCAAAAACCAAAAGACAGCAAACCAACAACCAACCATCCTAGCACTAAAAATATGTACAATATATACAATAGACAATAAACACCCAAATGACCACCCAACCCACACAACCGCCTCTAACAACAGAGGGGAAGGAGGGAGTATTGGACTGCAGCAATGTGGATCTTCGAACATCTACATTTATGGTAGGTACAAAACTGTACTATGTTCTTCATCTCACATTGCTGCAGTCCTTACACTTGGGTAGAATCCCAAAGCAGAGGAAAGGGAGGATGGCCAAATTATAAGGAAGCAGGAGCTGCTAAAATGCCCTGCAAAACAGCAGTGGCAAAACCAGCCCTGGATTTAGAGTAAAGTGGTAGGTGATAATGTCTGGAAAAAGTATGCACTGAACTCCAAGTAGCTGCCTCCAAAATATCCTTAGTTGCCACCCCTCTCAAAAAAGCTGTTGAAGTGGCAGTAGCCCTAGTGGAATGAGGCCTAATCCCAGCTGGAACTTCCTTGCCATGATGGGAATAACAGAAAGCAATGCAAAACCCAATCCACTTAGAAATAGTTTGTTTTGACACAGGCTTGCCCTGAGAACTCAAAGCAAAGGAAACAAATAACTGCTGAGACTGCCTGAACCCTTTAGTTCTGTCCAAATAATAACGCAACTGCCTGTGTACATCTAAAGTGTGCAAAATCTTTTCCCCTTTATTTTGGGGATTTGCATAAAAGGTAGGCAAATGAATAGTTTGGTTTAAAGCCACACTAGAAACCACTTTAGGCATAAAGGAAGGATTAGTACGTAAAGATACCCTATCCTTATGGAAAATTAAGAAAGGCTCAACTGCCATAAGGGCCTGCAACTCAGAAACCCTTCTTGCAGAGGTAATAGCCAACAAAAAACAGTCTTCCATGATAAAACTTCAATTCAGCAGTAGCTGCAGGCTCAAAAGGTTGTAGAGTGAGTTTCTCCAACACAAAATTGAGATCCCAAGCAGGAGTAGGAGCTTTTCGTGGGGTCTTATATTCTTTGCCCCTCTAAGAAATTGCTTGAACAAAGGATGAGAAAACAATGGTGGGTCACAATCATAGTGAGCCGAAATTGCTGCAGCATGAACCTTAATAGAAGAGAAGGACAAACCTTTGTCCAGTAACTCAGTAAGATATTGAAGAGCCACACTTAAATTAGGCCCAGAAACATCAAAATCCTTTGCTGCACTCCAAAACAAAAATCTCTTCCATTTGTCTGCGTACACTTTCCTTGTACTAGGCCTTCTGGCTTCCAAAATAACATTTAAAACTTGTTGTGGAAGTGGAGGCCCACTATGGTTCAAAACAGAATATGCCAGGCTGTTAGGTGCAGAGAGTGAAGCTTGACATTGAGCAAATGACTGTCCTCCTGAGACAACAGGTGTGGAATCGAAGGCAAAGGCCATGGAGGCTTCCGTACCAGGCTCCTCAGTAATGGGTACCAATGCTGTTGAGGCCAATCTGGAGCTATCAAAATCATCCTCGGCTTGTCTTGTCTGGCCTTTAGTAGTACCTTTGGGAGGAGAGGCAGAGGCGGAAAGGCATACACATGAAGACTGCTCCAATTGAAAGAAAGAGCATCCACTTTCCAAGCTGTGGGATGAAACCTTTTTGTGCAAAACTTTGGCAGCTGGTGGTTTAGTGGGGAAGCGAACAGATCTATGTCTGGAGTTCCCCATGACACTGTCAATTTCGAAATACATGAGGATCCAATTTCCACTCGTGGGGATCCATAATTTGTCTGCTCAACACATCTGCTAAGGAGTTCTGTGCTCCCGGCAGAAACCTTGCCTGAAGATTTAGCTGTAAACTGAGAGCAGTCTCCCACAAAATCATTGCTTGCCTGCATAGAGGATAAGAATGTGTTCCGCCTTGCTTGTTGATGTACCACATGACAGTTGTGATGTCTGTTAGAATCAACACCTGCCCTGGAAGAAGTAAATCCTTGAAGGCTATTAATGCAAACTGGACTGCTAACATCTCTTTCAAGTTGATATGTAGATGTTGTAGTCTGGCAGGCCACTTGTCTTGTATCCACTTTCCATTCAGATGAGCTCCCCAAGCTTTGTCTGAGGCATCTGTCGTTAGAATCTGACTCGCCTCTGGCCGGGTCACAGAGAGTCCCTTGTTTAGGTGACATTCCTGAGCCCACCACAAAAATTCCTTTTGAATGCAAGGTATTATTTGAATGACAGTGTCCAAATCCTGGCAGTGCTGTGTCCATACATTTTGAGATACCATTGTAGCTTCCTCATATGCAGTTTGGCATTGGGAAGCACCAGAATACAAGATGCCATGAACCCTAAGGCTTGAAGGACTGTCCTTGCAGTCAGCCCGGACTGATGAGACAACTGATGAAAGTAAAGGGAAAGATTCTTTTGTTTGTCCGGGGTCAAAAGGCCATCTGGGATGCTGTATTCAGTCTCACACCCAGAAAGCACATGTCTTGAGAGGGTACTAGACTGGACTTTATTTCGTTCACAGAATACCCCAGGCATCTTAGCACTGCTATCACATAATCCAGATGATGAAGAAGCTCGTCCCTTTCTTGAGCCAGAATCAGGCAATCGTCCAAATAGGGATAAATCTGTATTCCTTTTAACCTGAGGAAAGCTATCACTGGAGCCAGAACCTTCGTGAACACTCTGGGCGCAGTAGATAAGCCAAAGGGCAATGCAGAGAACTGATAATGAGAAGTCCCAGCTCGAAAACGCAGATACTTCCTGCAACTGAGTCTGATAGGAACATGAAGATAAGCCTCCTTGAGATCTAAAGTTACCATCCAATGATCTTTGCCTAGCAGAGGTAAAAGCTGCTGTAACGTCAACATTTTGAACTTGGGAATGTCCAGATAAGTGTTGAGGATAGATAAGTCCAAAATTGGTCTCCACGTGTTCCCTTTCTTTGGTACTAGGAACAGGCGAGAATAAAATCCTAGGCCCACCTCTGGCATAGGGACCGGCTGAATGGCCCCTATTTGGAGTAACAGAGAAATATGCTTGTGAGCCTCTATTCTTTGTGGAGGAGGAACGTCTGGCATGCCTTTGAAAGGAGGCAAGGTATGGAAATAAAACCTGTAACCGTGGTGTATGATATCCAATACCCATCTGTCTTGGGTAATTAAACTCCAATTTTCTTTGAAAAGTGCCAACCTTCCTCCCAAAGGTGCTGCCAGACGAGAAGGCTCTGGCAGCTGAAAAGGTAGGTCATTGGGTCTGTTTACGAAAGGACTGACCCCTGCCCTCACCTGAAGACTGTGCAGGAGAACTCCCTGTTCTAGGCCTGAAAGAGCCCTGAGCTCTGCCCCTACCACGTCTAGATCTACCCCTAGACTGGGAATCATAAGAAGGATACATCCACCCCTTAGTAGGCCAATTTCTACTAAACTTTGGAGGCTGAACCTGCAAAAAATCTTTAACAGTCTGCATAGACTTAGCCTTGTCTTCCATTTTCTTTAAGACTGTCTCAACAGGAGAACCAAACAACACATCAGATTGTAAAGGAGCATCTAAAATCCGCGATTTAACATGGTCAGATAAATTCTGATCCCTCAGCCAGGCGTGCCTGCGAAGAACTGACCCAGTGGCAGCCACCCTAGACGAGGCCTGTACAGCATCAAAACCACATTGCAAAGAATGCTTACCCACCTGTTCAGAAACATGTACTAAATCTTGCAACTCTTTACAATCAATACCTTCCGCCAGAGCATCAACCTTAGACTTCAATTGCGAAAGGAGATAGTTTTGGTATTTTAACATGTGAAACTGGCAATTCAGAGTCCTCATAGCTAGAGTGGAAGAAGTATAAACTTTCTTTCCCCATCTATCCAAAGCCTTGGCCTCTTTGTCTGAAGGAACCGGATTCTTGACAACAGAAGCCTTAACACCTTTAGGCCCCTGACTGACAGTTTCTGGGTCTGCCCTAGGACTCTTAAAAAGATACTTATGAGCTTCAGGCACCCTGTAATATCTATCCGGTTTAACAGGAGCAGGAGGCAAAGAATCAGGATTAAGAGAAGCCTCTGCAAAAACATCTTCCACCACATCTAAAACAGGAGGTATAGCCAAAGGCCTATGCTGGGGTAAAAACAAAAATTCTCTAAGCCTTTTCCTGGAATCAGAGAAGTCCTGACCCTCCCACTTAAAATGCTCCCTCATAGAATGAAGAGTTTCTGAAAAAGAAAAATCCTCAAGAGGAGAAGCAGAAGGAGTAGAATCATCCACATCAGTGTCAGAATAAGGAGAATACTCCTGCAAGTCTTCAGCCGAAGACTCTGAAACATCCGAAGCCTGCTCAAAACTCCCTGGCTCAGGCTCCACCCTAGGTCTCTTATCAGGAGGGGGCAAAGAACCCCTAATCAAAGAAATCAAATCTTCTGCCATTTTAAGCATATGCTTCTTGGGCACAGTTCCAGAAGAACTAGGGGTGACACCAACTGAAGCTGAACCTGGCCTGCCTCTGGGAGAAGCCTTGGAAACAGAAGGAGAGGGCCTAGCCACCCTAGGAAGGGAGGGGAGTATAGTAACCTGAGAAGCCCCTTCAGCCTGACCTGCCCCCTGAGAGGCCACTTCTTGCAATAATAAAGTCTCTCCCTGGGAACCCAAAGAAACCTCCGGTGGAGCCACCGGCTCCACCGATACCTCTAAAGAACCGGCGTCCGGTACAGACGGTTCTTCTAACCTAGGCTTAACTGCTTTGTCCTTGCGCTTCTTCGAAGAAGCGGGCGTCGGAGCATCCGACGGCATTTTATAATTGCACCGCTTCCCAAAGACTAACCTGGCACAATCCAACCTTCTCTTTATAGTGCGTGTATTGAATCTAGCACAAGAGCGACACCCAACAACGTCGTGCTCAGGCCCTAAACAAGGAATACACAAAGTATGATAATCTCTATGCGGTATCTGTTTCCCACAAGAAATGCAATTATTGACTTTTTCTGACATCCGGTAAATCACTGAGGCAAGAAAAAACTAAAATATTCCCCAACGGGGTACTTAGCCAACTTTGAACTCGGTCTGAAACTTCGAAATCGAAAAATCTCAGAACGCCAACCGGCACTTGCAAAGCTGCTTCTGCATCGGACCATGCGGCAAAAAAGACTGAGGATATGACGTCGGTCATGCGCATTTGTACCCTGACGTCCTGATGTCAGTCAAATGCGCCTTGACCGACGTCAGCCTTATACTTTGATATTCGGGCCGACCGAGGACAGCGGACTACCCAAGTGTAAGGACTGCAGCAATGTGAGATGAAGAACATCTATATATTTCCTTATCCCCAGTGTAACATGCTTCGGCGAACCGGCTTTTTCGAAAGTGCACTTCCGATGTAATGCACTTTTACTTAAGTGGGTTCGACCTTCTGTTTGTCGAGAAAGTGTGTTTTTGACAAACAGAAGGAGACCCATATATATATATATATATATATATATATATATATATATATATATACACACATACATATAGAGATATGTATATATCCAATAAAAATCTCTCATGACCAAGACTAACAGTGAAACCTATAATTAAACGTGTAGGGAAATGCATACAGGCTAATAAAAACTAAAAAAGTTAATGATAAATAGTGAGGTTTGTAAAAAAGGTAGCACAAAGTGTAGTAATGAATGAAGTGAAGAATGTTCCTGAGTCATCTGAGCTACTTCAAAGAATACTTAATGTTAATGTTTGCATTTAAACCAGGGTGTGACTTTGCAATGTATAGCAACTGCCATCTTAATTCGCAGAACTCAAGGAGTGTGTCAATATCACCCCAAAACATATCTAATTACTCTAAAACCAAGAATTTAAAACAATTAAAGCCTTGGCAGGAATAACTCTGCTTGCCTAAAACATTTCTATCATCCTTTTTATGAATAATCGCAGTGTTCTTTAATGTGGCTGGAAAACTTCCTAGAAGTTTTACTAACATAAAAGTTGGAGCAAGTTTCACAGATAGCAGCATAAACAACATAAGTACTGTTACAATCAAAATGCTTTTCAAAGTAACAGTCTTGTTACAATATAGAAGCACGTATTCTTTCCCCATATATATTTACAAGCAACACAGTTATTACAAGCAAACATGACAGGGACTAAATGTGCATTATCTGGAAGTGTAAGAAGTAACGGTGCATCCCAATGCTCGAAAGAACTTCTTAAAGACTTAGACTTTTTTGTGAAAAAATAGGGGTCTCTCCCAGTGCACAACCTAATTCACAACTGCTTGTAACAATACTCTAATTCCTTGTAACTATTTTTCTAATGGAAGACAGGTCACGGCAAATAG
Source organism: Protopterus annectens (assembly GCF_019279795.1). Lineage (NCBI taxonomy): Eukaryota > Metazoa > Chordata > Ceratodontiformes > Protopteridae > Protopterus > Protopterus annectens. Next base: position 1,901,477,852 of record NC_056735.1, read on the forward strand.
GTAGAGGGAAGCTAATGGTACGGTCCATAGGTGCAGCAGTTGTTGCATCAAAATAAATGGCTTGGTTCTGATCCAGACTGGGACTGGACATGAAAGAGGCATGTTCCAGCTGTGAAGAGTGATTGGACTTAGCAAGAAATCCACCCTTAAGAATGGGAGGAAACTTTGTTGTCCATGAATTAAAAACTTCCAAAAAATAGAATTAAGTAATCGCTCTGGGTAGTTTAAATTTTTGAGCAGATGTGAAAGATCTCTAGATTCTTGAATAAAAACTTCATCCCTACTTATGATATGTGAAAGGTAAATGAACTGGCCTTGGGCTATGTTAGTTTTCATGAAGTATGGGTGCATACTACTAAAATCAAGACAATTATTTCTAATTGTATCCTTTCTGTAAATTGCTGAGTCCCAACATACAGTGTTTTTATCTAATGTGATTATTGTGTTCAGGAAATGAACCTGTGTACCACAGCCAGACATTTTAAACTAAGAAAAGGGATGCTTGGTGACAATGATTCAATGAACTGAAATAATTCTTCTTTAAAGCTCTGCCAGACAAAAAAGACATCATGTATGTAATGTTTATAAAGCCTTACATATTTAAAGCCAGGAAAGTGAATAATTATTGTTGTTTCCCATTCAGTTAGGACCAAGTTGGCAAATGCAGGTGCCATCCTGGACCCCATTGCCACTCCCCTGACTTGCTGATACACTGAACCACTGAAATAGAAAAAATTACACTCCAGCACTTCGGAAGCTAGTATGCAAATTGTACTAATTCTATTTTCACTGAAAGATGAAGAACGAAGTAGATAAGACTTTAGATAGGCAATGGCCTCCTCATGTAGTATATTCATGTATAAAGATTCAATATTCAGTATGACTAGTAACTCATCAGTGGCCATTGGTGGATTGTGAAAAAGTTCATTGAGAAAGGCCCATGAGTCCCATAAAAAAAAAGGGTTTTTCTGTACAACTGGATTAAGGAGAAAATCAATGTATTCTGATATTTTTTCTGCTATCGTCCACTTGCTGGAAACAATATGTTTTAAAGATGGATTGTTGGTGTCTTTATGAATCTTTGGAATCCCAAAGAATTTACCTAGGCTGGGACAAGTAACAGACACTAATTGAACTTTAAAAAATTAAATTTTTATTGTTTTTTTCTAACTTTTTAATAGTCTTGTTGATGTAGGAAAAGTAATGCTGGGCAGTCTTACTGTCATCTTGTTTGTAATAATCACTGTCGTGCAAGTCAGTTTCTAAAATTTGGACATAATCAGATTGTTCCATTAACACAATTCCACTGCCCTTGTCTGCTGGCCTGATTCGTAAGGTCCTGTTTATCTCTAAAAGACAAAGAGCAGACATTTCCGTTTGAGACAAATTAAACCACCTGTATTGGCAGTCCATAGATAAAAGATCCCTGAAGTCCCTCTCACAAGCTTTTTGAAAAATATGTAATGTATTATTCAAGGGAGGGTTGTACAGGCTTCTTTTTTTGTGAAAACCGAAGACAGGAGGATCAAAAGGATCATCGGAATCATCTGAGGGGCTATCCAAAAGAAGTTTCAAATTTAATTTCCTGAGAAAAAGTCAAACATCTAATAAAAGGTTTGGCAAGTCTCGTTTTGGAGGAATAAATGTGAAACCTTTACTGATCACTTTGTAGTGCATCATTAGACAAAATCCTGTTGGTGAGGTTAAAAACCTGCCAAATTAGGAATGGACTCAAAAAAGTAAACCAAAACTAGATAAAACAAAAAAAGAACTTCTGCAAATGGGAAAGCAAGAAGCAGGCTAGGAAATATATTACAATGTCCCTATCTAAACATATCCTTCTGCTTCTTACTCCAAAAACATTTATGTTCTGTCTCACAAAAACTTTTTAATGTTAGTGTTTTCTTAAAACAAAATTTTGGAGGTGGTCTCATTATCCTGAAAATATCCTGATTTCCTTGTATAATACACCAACTTTTGAGAAATATATCTCTAATCATAGCCATATCCACTGAAATAGGCATCAGACATCTTAAAGAAACTTTACTGTATTTTACAGTTCCATTTCTATTACTTGATGTAAACCCATATTTTAAAACTGGCTGAAAATATACCTAGCTTCTATTACTTCTTTCATAATAATGTTTACCAAAACAACTGGATATTTTATTTCACAAAGCATATTTTTTTAAACTAAACATTCTCTTAAAAACTGAAGACACTAAACTAAACTGAAGCGAAAAAAGTAAAAAAATAACACAACTAAAATAGATTCAAACCCTCTGATGTTTTAATAAGCTTTCATTCATTTAATGTGCTGGAACTTCTTCAGAAAGAAGAACTGTCTTAAAAAGACAGTATCCTCACTAGCAATCCGACTTAACCAGACAAACTTTCCTTTGACTACATTACACTTCATGAATTTCAGATGTTGACTTTGATATTCAAGATAGTTGTTTCTAAAATTGTCTTTTCTAAATATGTTGGTTTCAAACATCTTGTCTAATAGGTTTAAAGTCAATTGAATGTCTAAAAGTTGAATATCTGAACCAAAACCAGACACCTTGAAATGCAAAAATCATTGCTAGCATGTATTTCTATAAAATTATATAGTTCTGGTTCTGTGTCTTGCCAAATGAAAAAGATGTCTTTAAAACATTTATAAAGCTTGACTTTATCAAATCCTTTGAAGTGAATCAAAGATTTGACCTCCCATGCCCTTAAAACAAGGCTTGGATAGGATGGTGCTATACGGGCTCCCATGGCCATTCCCCACTGCTGATGGTAAATCACTCCATTAAATGAGAAAAAAATGTTTTCCAAAACAATTTCTAACAATGTGAAAATGAGGCTGATTTTGTTACTGTGAGTAAAACTATACTTATTAAGGTATGTTCTAACCATTTCTGTCCTGCTTCATGAGGGATGTTTGTATATAAAGCTTCCACGCCAAGCGTTACTAAAAATTGGTCACTGAAACTAATCTTGTACTTGAACAATTCATCCAAAAAAGCCTCGAATCTTGCAAGTAAAATCTACTGTTTTGTACTACTGGATTAAGAAAATGGTCTAAAAACTGAGATATAAATTCTGTTTTTGTTTAATGCGTCTAAATGGGGGGTGGGGGTTGGTTTCATTCTTATGGAGCTTTGGTATACTACATAGTTTACCCATTGATGCTTTTTCAACTGTCATAAAATTATATTCTTGAAGAGTGATTAAATTTTTTCAAACAATTTCAACAACTAAAAATCTATATTGTTAAACTTTTTAATAACCTCTTTTTCACAAATTACTTTAAAACAAATGTCAACTGTCAGATCTTGCTCCATTTTTTCAATATATTTGGTTTGCTCCATTAATACTTCTCTCATAGCATTATCTACTTTCATGACCCTAAGGTCAGACTTGCATATTTCTTTCAATGCATTATGTTCTTCTTTAGCAAGATTAAACCACTTGTTTCTTGATTTCTTAATAAACAAACTGCTGACATCCCTCTCACAAACCTTACTAAAAACATTAGTAGTATTATGTAATGTGAGATTTATTGTACATTTGTTTTTTAAGGATGGTACAGCTCCATTTTCTAAGCTAAATGTATTATCCAAAACAAACTTCATGTTTAATTTCCTAGAGAACAACTTGTCATCTACTAAACTGGCCCTTTGGGAAGGTTTGAATGTAAAACCTTTTTTAAGGACATTAAAATGTGCATCACTAAATTCAACATTTGACAAACTGAAAACAATTATTACAAAGCATAAACTTCATATCAGAAAAAGTACCGAGTTGAATGCTTAATGACAATCCCTTCCCCACCTGCTACCTTTTCATCTTCCCCGGCCTCACTATGTCTTGATCCTCCCTCATTCATTTCCACATCTGGTCACAAAAAATAATTTATTGATGTCTAGTTTACCCCAATGTTTTGCTCTGTGACATTCACAAATGTGTTTTTTTCCATGAGCATTAGAAAAATCATTATCAAAAGCTTCACCAGTCATCATGTGGTTAGTGACCAATGGGGGAAATTTTTCCAAAGACATATTGCTAATGTTAATGTTGCTATTAGTATCATTATTAATAGGCTCAATGTCTGCACTAGAAATGGTGGAAATAGGTTTAGGTGACTGTTGATTTTCTACTTGAAAATGAACAGCACGTTTCCCTTTGAAGGCTATTTGTTAAATAAATATGCTGTATAGTACAGTATTAGGCAAAATCCCTAGTAAGTTTATTTTTCTTCCTATGCAACACAGTGGATACATCTGTAGAGATTTTGGCACTAATACCATCCAATAAAAATGGCACAGAACTAAATGTGGTGTGGTTAACAATCACACTATTTAAAGTTCTGATTTCACCATTTAGTGCCATTAATTTGCCACAATATAAAAATCAGTTAACGTTTTTAGCACTTTAATGCCCACTTCATTATAAATGTGTCAAAAAATTTTAAATACTGGGCTTTCTTGAATGATTCCATTCAGGAATCTATAACATCTTAGGCCCATAGGAACTATTTCACTGGACACACACTTGGTTACATACAAAATATCATAACAATAAAAAAATATGTCAAACAGGTAGAAAAACACTCACTTTATTCAACAACAAACAAAGCTTTCGGGAATATCCCTTCTTCAGTGTTAACAGCAAATGAATCGAAACATTATTATATAGTAATTAATCAAAGACCCACATGAAACAGCCACCCAATGTAAAAACAGACATCATTAAAAATATTATTAGGAATGTAATCACTTCTAAAAGCATCAGTAGAAAAATGACATGTTTTTCATACTCTCATTCTTATAAAAAAGGAAACCATAAAATCAACTACCATACTTCTTAACAAAATATATACACTCAAATAATATGCATAGAATATATATAAGATATTTAAAATAAAATAAACTCATAATATTTTTGAACATAAAATATCTGATAAAGAAAATTCTAATAAAAAAAAATGTTTGTACATATAACATACATTTATAACTTCCTAACATGTGTATATATATATATATATATATATATATATATATATGTATATTTTAGTATGTACATAGATAGTAGAATATCTAGCTATCTGTATTGCTTCTGCCTGAAATCTAACATAGGTTTAAGTGTTATTCTATTATTTAACCCTGGTATTCTATCTGCTGCTAGTCTTATTATCCATCTGTATTCAGCTATATCTAGCTTATTATTTTGATCACCCATTCTTAAATTCTTACATACGATCGCCAATACTTTAAATTTAAAATTATGCAAACTACCTTTCTCTGTTCTATGCTGTGCCAATGCATTGGATGGAATATTTCTTTTCATATCAGATCTGTGTTCAATGATTAAACACCTTGAACATTTTCTGACATAAAATCTTTTACATTGTGAACATGTAGCTAAATATACAACCATGGTAGTCTCACAAGTTGCTGCACACTTTATTTCATATCTTAATTTAGTTATCGGATGTTCAAAATATTTTTTATCACAAATATCTGGACAACAACTACAGTTATAACAAGGTACCGTCCCTGTATTGTACATTATTGGAGTAACTAAATTAACTTTGAAATCTTTGAAGCACAGTTTCCTCTTTAAATTATTCATATTTCTATAAACAAAATAAGGATTATCACCAAATATTGTATATAATTCAGGCTGGACCAATAAGATTCGCCAATTTTTTCTTATTATTGCTTCCACGTGTCTTGTCATATTATTATATGTGGTAATATATCTTACCATAGAGGATGAATTTGTTACACTCGCATTAACAGTTGAATAATTACTAAAATAAGGGGATGCGTGTGTCATTCTAGATTCCATTATATTTCTTCTTATTCTTATAATATTTTCCATATCATAACCCCTATTCTGGAATTCTTCATATAAGATATCCATTTGTTCTTCACATTTCATTAAATCAGTATTTAACCTGATAATTCTTAATAGTTGACTTTTTACGATGCCTTTAAATACATGTGCTGCATGCATACTTCTAGCATGTGTATATTTATTTACATGTATATTTTTCCTGTATGCACAAGTTTCCAGTTTATTGTCCAAGCCCTTGTATATTACAACATCCAAAAAGGATATCTTATTACAAGAGTAGTCGATAGTAAATGTAAGGAAATCTGTGGTGTTATTTAAATATTGTACAAAGGATTTTAGTTCTTGTTCTTCACCTTTCCATATTAGAAAGCAATTGTCTACAAAACATTGATAGAATATAACATTATTCTTATAATCATTACTTTCACTTCTAACATAATATTTCTCCCATTGATTTAATACTATATTAGCATAGGTGTTGGCCATGGGAGTACCCATGGCCACACCAGATGTCTGTAAGTATGGTTGTTTACTGAATAAAAAAACATTATTTTCCAGAACTACTTCTATCATGCTACATAATGTCTCTACATCTTTACCTTTCATTTTTACTTCAGCACATAAAAATTCACGAATTGCATTTACCCCGTATTCATTTGGTATCACTGTGAATAAAGAGCTTATGTCCAAAGTTACCATTATAAATTCTTTGTATGTATTATTCTCATACCATGCATAAAGCTTTTTCAATAAATCATTTGTATCTTTAATGTAACTTGGACACAAAGATAAATATTTACTCAGACTCTCTTGAACAAAAATGGATAAAGGTTCTGTTGACCACCCTCTTCCTGACACTATAGGTCTCATTGGTGGGGCAGTCATTGATTTATGAAGTTTTGGTATTCCATATATTACAGGAATCATAGGAGTTGACACAGTAAAATAATTAAACAATTCAATTGTAATATCATTCTGCATTTGCATATCATAAATATACATATTTAATTCATAAATAATCTTTCTCACTTCTTCAAAAGTTAATTCTTTAAAGGTATGTTCATCATCTAAGAATTGTTTCAATAATTTATTATATTCATCTCTATCAAAAATGACTGTGGCTCCACCCTTACCGGCTTGTTTAATAATAATATCTTCATTAGCACACAATTGCTTAAAGGCTAAAGACTCTTCATAGGAAACATTACATTTTTTAATTTTTAGCCTACCCATTGTAACTTCTTGATATAAATTTCTCAACTCTTCTTCACATACTACATAAAAAGCATCCAAAATGGGATAGTTGTTAGGAATAAAAGTACTCTTTTTCTTAAATTTGTTCATAATATCTGTTTGTGAATTCTTAAATAACAATTTCAAACATACATTTCTAACGAATGTCTTTAAGTCCGTTAATGCCTCAACTATCGAATCAGAACTACAAGGTATAAATTGTAGTCCTTTATTTAGCAGGCTCTGCATTGCTGTAGTCAAAGGAAAGCTCGATAAATTCAAAATTGAATCATGTAGCTTATCCGTTATCTGCGTCCCTGCTTGCTGTTGGGAAGGGGGCTGTCATTTTTTTTCTTTTGCCACCTGCATAGGAATTGTTCCTTTGCTGAGAACGCCCTCTCGATTGTGAGCGTTTGCTGAGTTCTACCTTTTCCGGTAGTTTTACCAATATAGGCTGAGGCAGTTTTAAAAAAAATGTCAGCTTGCCTCACTTTAGATACTGGCGTAGTTTTACTCTTTTCCCCTTGTATATTAGCTGCGAGCATAGAAGTCGTCGTTGCATCCATCGGATCAGTTTATTCATGCTGTCCAATCCCGTCATGCGCACTAGTTGCAATAGCAGACCCTCCTTCATGATTGGACTGTTGAGGAATATGTATACGCCCATCTTCAGTGTTTGAAAAAGTTTCCACTTCTGTGAATGTATCAAGTTCATCCATCTTATTTATCTTTTCTTTCGTATAAGATTTTTTGTTATTGGTGTTATTTATTTGGGTCCTTGGCCAAGAAAAGATAACCCATTTTAAAGTCGTTAATGTCCCTTTGTAGTTTATGTTGTTTAGTAGCCTGAAGCCTTTTATCTAATATATCCATTCTATTCAGCATCAACCGATAGAGATCTGACACTTTCGAAAAATTACTGGAACTAATTAATTCAATCTCCATTTTCTAAGGGTGAAAATGTTCATTCATCAGAACCATATAATCCCTACTTAATTTTAGATTCAATTGTTGCCAAGACTTCAAAAGTTCTGGGTAAGTATTTGCATACGTGGGCATTTTCAAAATGCGAAGCCCTCGTGGAACAATGTTAAACTCCAGATAAGCCAGGAAACTCAAACTCTGCCACTGGAGTCTCAAACATCTGTACTTTCCTTTCAAGCTGTATTAACAGATTATTGAGGCTATTATCTATTTCAGAAATAGCATTAATGTTTACATCTTCTGTACCCAAAACTTGTGATACTAGACGATTACCTGTTAACATTAGCAACTCACGCAATGTTTTCTTCCGAGTCTCATCCATTTTAACTCCCATTTGCTGGGTAGTTTGTATCGGCTGTGTCATTGTAATTAAGAACTGAATGAACACATTGAACTAACGAAACCAAATGCAAACAAGCAAGTTCAAGTAGTTACTTTCCACCAATCCTTGTACTTCCGAACAATAAAAAATATGTCGAACAGATAGAAAAACACTCACTTTATTCAACAACAAACAAAGCTTTCTGGAATATCCCTTCTTCAGTGCTAACAGCAAATTAATTGAAACATTATTATATAGTAATTAATCAAAGACCCACATGACACAGCCACCCAATGTAAAAAAATTTTTTTTTTTTTACTGTTAACATTAAATGTTCCAGTGTTTAATATACAATTAACAGTGCAATCTGATGATGTACACATTTTACTTTCTCAGGATGCTTGGCACTTTGAGTTATGCACTATACATGGAATTAGAGGCAACCTTCCGGTCCCCTGTGTTAAAATGGTCATGAAAGTACTTTTGGTTGGCACCCTAACAATTCTGGTGGTGACTAATACTGTTTTTTCATGGAAGCCTAATATTGCATGTTAACTTACAGATCGTTACGTGTTTTTTCATTCTCAGAAACTGAGGAGTACAGAAAGATTTCTGGCTGGAAGAGTAAAGAATAAAATGTGCCTAACTCAAACTACTATGATACTTCTTATTCAGCATTTCCCAGTTTAGGACATATGCTTTACTTTTTCTTTTAATTTGTACCCAAATACGATTACAACATTTTGGGAATGAGTCATTAAGTGTTAAGTGATGTTTATCTGAACTTTTTAGCTATCATGCAGTTGGAGGTCAGCTTTATATGTTTATGTTTTATATATATATATATATATATATATATATATATATATATATATATATATATATTAAACTTAAACCCACCAAATTAGCAGCAGACAACCTCCCAAGTGAATACCTACAAATCGCAGATGATGCTCTGGCCTACCCAGTATCCATCCTGATTAACTGATCTCTGTCAGAAAGTTACGTTCCCACACTGTGGAAAGTATCACATATAATTCCCCTCCACAAAGGCAGACCCTCCACAGAACTAACCAATTACCACCCCATAGCTATTCTCTCTCCACTCTCCAAAATACTAGAGAGATGCATACACTCTCAGGTCTCAGACTACCTCCTTACTAACAACCTCCTTTCCAGTACTCAGCATGATTTCTAACCAAACCATAGCACCACCACTGCCTTAATCTCCTTTATTAACACTATCCTTCAGCATAAAAACAATAGCTATCTCTCCTCTGCTACTACTTTCCTAGACCTATCTAAAGCATTTGACATGGTCCCACACAAACAACTTATCTCTGTCCTCAATAACCTATCCTTCTCTCAATCAGTCACCAACTGGTTTCAGAGTTACCTGTCTGACCGCCAACAATCTGTTGTATGGCAGAATGACATATCTCCCCAACTACCTGTCTCCATAGGGGTTCCCCAAGGATCCATCCTTGGGCCCCTACTTTTCTCTGTTTACACCAATAATCTAGCCTCTGCCACCAAACATGGCACACTCATACAATACGCAGATGACTCAACCATCATCTGCTAAGCCCAGTCCCTACCCAAAATGCAAAACGTCACACAGGAAGCCTTTTCCTCTGTTGAAACTTGGTTACCTAATGCCCAATTAATATTCAACCCAAACAAAACTAAACTACTCATCTTCCAACCCATACTCAAAACAACTCTCACTTTAACATCACAGCAAAAGACAACACCACTATATACCCAACTGAACACACCAAATTGCTAGGAGTGGAAATACACAATAAACTAAAATTTGACATTCACATATCCATGACCATAAAAAAAGTCCAAAAAAAAACTAGGAGCATTATACAGGAATAAGCAACTTCTCACCAAAGCAGCAAAGATTTCAATAGCAAATTCTCACCTTATCTCCACCCTACTTTATGTCTCTCCAATATATACCAACCTAAGGCAATGCGATCTAAACAAGCTAGAGACCTGCTACAACAAAATCGTCAAATTTGCCACAGGGGCATCCTACCGTAGTCACCACTGTCTCTCACTTGCTGAACTGGGCTGGCTTGAACTCCCTCACCTCCTTCAGTGGTATCAACTCTCACTCGCCCACAAACTAGTAAACCATCCACTAAATGTCCCATCCCTCCAGGATCTACTCCAACCCTATCACACCACCAGACCACTAAGATCCAGCAACAAAAATCACTTGCAGATCACTAAAACTAATAACTCTGCTGGTGAAGCACTATTCTCTTGCACCATAGCCAAATTATGGAACTCCCTTCCACCCACAATTACCTCCGTACCATCATGCACCCACTTCAAAACTTTACTAAAAGCGCACCTAAAAACATGCTGGCTATGCCCTAGCAACTCCCACTCTAATATCACCCACCCCATCCAACCACTACCTTTCTTTCCACTCCACTAACTACCTTGATTATAGCAAGCTCAGATGCTCATAAGCCTAGTACTTATTATACAGCATGAACTTCTTATTATAACATTTGTTAATGTCTGTTATGTACTTCACAGATAAAGATTCTAGTTGTCTACTGATGTACTATGTTCTTCATCTGTAAATATGTTGTAAGTAATTGCTATGTTAAATTGTTAATTGCTATGTAATCCAATGTAGTTACTGTCTGTTTATTTTAACTGTGGAGTTTTTCTCCCCGGGCCTCCGCTGAAAATGGACCTACGTCCAGTCGGACACTCCCGGTCAACAAATGTAAATAAATAAATAAATAAATATGTTATATATTCCTATCCTTATAAGCTTTGAAATGTGTTTGTACAAATACAGATATAAGAGTACTGATATCAGGCACAGCTACTTACTTAATAGACCATATGACTTAGTGTTTTTAATACAATTAAAGCATTGCTAACAAATTTCAAAGCAAAATGCAAAGTTTGGAATGTTTGATGGATTAATATGATATCCTGTTTGATAGACTATATGCAGCTTATGTGTTTTATCAGGATATAGCTGCTCATGTGTGAGTAGGGGTAGGGGAAGCATATGATTCACAAATATACTTGACTGTTCTAAACCATAATGTTCAGCTTATAAATAATTTGCTTAGGATGATTATTTTAGCTATTGGCAAGGTTTTATATCTTTGTCTTCTCAGCTAGCCAGTTTATGGGAATAACGATTAGGGTCTGATCAGATCCAGGAGATGAGTTAGCTGCTGTTTTCTTACTAACAGCTCTGTTGTTCATATAATAATTAAATGTTGAGACTCTCTTTTTTTGGTAAGATCTAATCCTTGGCCTAATAATATTCACACAACAGCAATGTACTGTTATGAATAATGTTATCATGGGGAGTCAGGCAGGCATATTTTTGGTTTAGTGCAAGATAAAAATTATCACAAAGGATGAGAAAGCAAATATTCCTTCCCAGAACCTATATGGCAGCCAGGTGGCCTCCAAAAGGAAATGTTTTTGGTCCCTTTTGTATAATACGAATACTAACATCCCTTTAATTCAAGAAACTTATACGTGAGCTTCTGAATGTAATACCTTTAGAAAGAACTGGATACCTCATATATTTATTCCAAACTACTCGACTAATATGTATTGCTGTAGTTATCTTGTCAAGAGAGGATTTCCCTTACAAATTATCCAAGTCCAGAATGATCCCCAACTGTTTCCTTTCTTGAAAGTTTCTTTTTTAATTCAACTATCTCAGATTTAAGCTAGTTTTAATAACCACAAAATTATACTGGATTCCATCATGGATAAAACACTCTGTTCACCATATGACAAACAAGGATCTATTTTCACATGCTATAACAAACAGATGAAGTTATTAACAGACTTAATCTAAACTTGTACTCTGCTTTACTCTTACCATGGCCTATACCCTGGGGTAGAGATTTCACCTTTTCTTTAACATAGCACAATACCTGGTGAAGATTTTTATCCTGATATCAAGTCTAGTTATGAGAGATCAGCTAGCATATAACTTAGAAACAAGAACTTTCTCTGATCATCTGCTGATTCATTTAAACACCACCATTCTGTTTAACCCCGATACTTTGGTTAGTTGGTGACTTAATCCCAATATCTTACAAGAGACTGATGTAAGGAAACAAGCAAAATTGTTGAGTCATTCATTCCTTGTTAGATATCAGGAAGACTAGACTCTGTATGAAATGAATAGTGTTCAAATCCACACATGTAGTCCAGTTATTAGTAAACCTCATCTATTTAATGTCAAAAAGCAATTCATGTTAATTTTTTCAGTAACATAGTCATAGTTTAGGTAGTGAATGTCAACTAAACTATAACCAGGAAATTTTTTCTCAATCAATGAATACACAAAACAAACTCTTTACATACATCAAATCTTTCATTATTTGAATCTAAGTTTCAAGTGAGATATGCAGAGTAGGCATCACTTCCATATAAACTCCTAGATAGCTGACTGAGTTTAAACCCCAACTCCAACAATATTTCATCAGTGTAAGTTATAGGATCATTTCATATGTAGCTAGAATATATGAGAAAATATATGCATTAACCAATCTGTATATAAATTCAATTGACATTGACAATTACTTAAACTCTTGATTACTACGGTCCCCTTGCTTGGTGCCGAATTTTCTCTGGAAGAGACTGAATCTGTTTTATGCAAATCAAAACAAGTATGGCTCCTGGTCCAACTGGCTTTGATGCTACTTTTTGTAAACAAAAAAAAAAATGGAAATCTTTCCACTTCTGTTAAATCTGTATAACTATAATAAGCACAATTTCATTAGTAAAAAATATATGAAAACAGTTAAGACAGTACTTAGCCTCAGAACTCTGATCCATTGTTGCTAAAAAAACACTCTATTTCTCTAATTAATCTCAATGTTAAGACATTCCCAAATGGTTCTGGCTCATAAGTTATGTCTTGTGACTATTACAAGTATGTCCTGATAGTTATCTGGTTTCAGGAAGTCCTGGTAAAACAGGGTAATAATATCATTCTTGAATTGGTACTATGTTATAATGCTCATCCCACTTACCAAAATGTGTAATTGTATTGGAAGCAAGCAAAACATAACATTTGTTCAAGTTCACTTGTTATTTCTGTTCACTGTTATCAGCAAATTTCAGTTTCCCTCAAATTTTATTCAAACTATCAAAGTATTATATAACTTACTTTCTTCTTCCAATGCTATTCATTGTAAAATATCTTCTTTCACTAAAATCTCTTCTTCCATTTTCTTCAAAAACCCTCATTGCTTGGATCACTTTCTAAATTTTCTGTATTAATATTGCTGCATTTGTATATGACATTCTTATCTATTTCCATAGCACTCCAGATTTATCACAGTGCTACAAGTCAAAAAAGATTACAGCAAAGCACTGCTTTATAAATCAAACCTTGATAATTTAACTCTCGTCTTTCTCAGTAACAATACTGAGATTGTAAACCCACCATATGTAAACAATATAAACGTTTCATTAAATTAACTTGAGTGTCTTGGAGTTAAATATAAACCAGACATATATAAATTCATTAGAACTGACCCTAAGATTACTGAGAAGATTAAAACTGATTTAGATAGTTGGAACACATTTAAATTAACTATTAGTGAGAGTATCTAATACTAAGATGTATAGCTTTCCAAAGATTTTCTATTTTTTGTAATAATTAGTTTTCATATTCTGTATGAGTACTTCAACTCTGTTAATAAACTGATTTCTATTGCTATGAAGAAAAAACATTCTGTCTAATTTGATGCAAAACTCTTCTGCACAATCCAGTAATTTTAGGGACAGTTCGTCCTACAATCCATTGTATAGAACTCTTACAGCTGAATCTTCTTCTGAAACTCTGGATTTTGTTACAGTTGGCAGCTTATTAAAAGGTATTGTTAACCCATTTTCCTCACATGACATTTAATTCTCAAGCTGTTATTATGACAGAAGGGAATAATACCTCAGATTTTACTTGTGAATCTTTAATTTATGATGTAGAGTTCAACCTGTTAAAAACTGAAAAGTCTGGACTATGAAAATCATTATTTGGAGCATCGTATCCAAATTAAACAAATACCAATGGGATTACATGTATTTAAATTTCCAAATGGTATAACTCAACAAGACAGTATCTTCAGCACGTTAGTTGAATTGTTTAATAATGCTGAGCTTGCATTACTGATACATCTTATAAATTTTAAAATTTCTAAAATTGAACCTTTAAGGAATGCCACAGATGAAATGGATGCCAATATTAGACAGCATCATTATTTCCATCAGTGGGCTACACTGTATCATGGCATTTCAGCCAAAGTTGGTAGACATGCAGCAACTATTATTTCTTATAAGCAAAAGAAGGTTAAAAGAGATGCGGCAGTTATATTCGCATTTCCGCTTATCCCTTGCCTAGTTCCACAGATAAAAATCTTCATAATGCAGCAACAAGATCTTTTCATCATAACAATTTGGCTAATGCATCAACTACACTGGTTGCAGCTGAGGCTATTCATCCTAATTTTGATTCTGATTTTTCACCTTTGGAAACCTCTTCACACAATCATGAGGTTTTAGCTCATAATACTTTTAATCGATCCAATGAGGGACCTTTTCATCTGCATTCCAATGTGTCGAATCAAGGGACTGAAGCATCCAACAGATCCAGAGGCCAAAGGAAGATGAGGAGAAGAGGCAGACAGAGAAGGAATTAGTCTGCCCTATATTCAATCCCAGCTCTTATGTGTTAACTTTCAGTGAATGTAGCCTTTTGGATAACAGTTTTACTTTAATCCCAGCTCTGTGTGCCAACTATACACAATTCATTACGATTTCAAATTGTATATTAGAAAATTAAACCTCAAGTTCATTTTGCATGATGTAGATAAGTTTCAACAAGGCAATTCAGATATTTTATGAAAACATAGTACTTATAATCCTAGCCTTCACAACACCCTTGTTGTGTTTTCAGAAGCATGTATCCACAATTTTAAATATTTATTTAACAAGAAAAGTTCTGTTAAGAGGTTCAATTTAACTCATGAAGAATATGAAGCCTTAACTAATCTGGCTCATAATAAATGGCCAAGAATTATAAAGGCTAACAAAGGCAATAGCATTGTTCTGATGGACATTGATATGTATAATAAATGCATGCGTGAGATGTTATCAGACACTAGTTATTACAAATCAGTCGCCAAATATTTTATGTTAGAGAGATTCGCTCAAGTTGATGTAATGCTATTAGACTTACTAGCTCAGGGATACACTGAACATTTTGTTCATGAATTTTTAAAAAAATGACCATCCCAGGATAGGAATTATTTCTGGAATTCACAAAATTCATAAAGACCCCATTAACCTGCTATTACAACTGATTGTTTCGGCTCACAATTGTAAAACTGGAGTTTTAGCAGTATACCTAGATACTATTTTAAATCCTATAGTACAAAACTCGCAATTTTATTTACAAGATTCATGGGCTTGTTTACATTTGTTACCCAGTTATCAGTTTTCTGCTACCGAAACAATGTTAACGTTATTGGGAGTAGTGGCCTTATGCACCTGCATTCCTTGAGACACTGACATTGAATCTGTTTGCCTTTATTTCGGTAAATTTGCATCTTTGCAAACTAGCCAAATTAATACTTTGTGTTTTCTTTTATATTTAGTATTGGCTAATATTTTTTTTTTGTTCAAAATGTTCTTAATCAACAACAAAAAGGTACAGCCATAGGGGGCTAGAATGGTTCCGGTATTTGCAAATTTGATCATGGCTTGGTGGGAGCATGAGTTCCTAGTAAAGCATTCTTATTTTAGGTTTCTTTTTATAAACATTATATTGATAATCTTATATTTATGTGGAATGGTACTTCAGAAGACTTTTCAGTATTCTTAGAAGCTATTAATAACAGTACTGATTTTTTGAAGTTTACTATTGGAGTTAAAGGTCCTTTGGCTAATTTTCTGGACATGTTAGTCACAACTGATGTGATACAACAACAATTTAATTGTCAGTTATTTCATAAACCCATGTTTTTAAATAGTTATTTGCATTTTCAAGTATGCATCCCTCTTTTATGAAGTGGATCATTACTGGGTAATTCATATGTTTGAGCAGACTTATTAGCAATGATATGATTTACATAAAATAATCTAACAAGCTAATAAAGCTATATGAAGGTCATGGGTATCCAAAAGTTCGATTAAATAAGATCTCTGAAGAAATTTTGCAAAAGTGAACTAAAATAGTTTTTCCCATTTTACTTAGGGGTTATAAAAGTACAACTAGGAACAATGAAAATTGTATTTTTAAGAACTCATTTGTAGTGGCCATCTGCAGAGATGCTATGGATATAAGAAACATCATTAGGAATAACTGGAATATAGTTTTAGGCAACAAAAACTTAGTGAAGACTGATGGTGTAACTCCATGTTTTACATACAAAAAATATTCAAATTTGAGTATTTTTTAACAAGGCTAATCACTGGTCAGATAATAGCCACAGTAATGGTCCTTATGGCACTTATAGTTGCCAATCCTGTACATTTTGTCATTATGTTTGTACGTCTAACACTGGAATCATACAACATTTAGGTAAGGTTTTGTCAGCAAATAGTGGATATATCTGTAAAATGTAACATGTTGCTTATTTAGCCCTCTGCGTGTCCTGTCCAGTTTTTTAGGCTGGCCAGACAAACAAGATGCTGGAAGAGTGCACTTACTAATATGCTTCGGCCATCAGGAACAAAGATCCCAGTAATGCTTCAGCTAAACATTCATTGTCATATTGAAATTATAAAAAAAAAATGAATATTATGTTGTTGACAGCTTAATGGATATTAGCCATGGAGGTGATCTTTGTAGTATGCTTGAATACAAAGAGGCACGATGGCAAATTACTCTAAGAGCTGATGTTGCTCCAGGTTTAAATGAGAACATTAATATTAAATGTTTCATAAAAATTTAATAAGAATGCAATAGTGTTGCAAGTATTCACTTGTACAGTGTTTTATTTCTTGCAAGTATTCACTTGTATAGTGTTTTATTTATTTATTTATTTATTTAAAATATATAGTTCAATAGTTAAGTGTTTTCTTTTTAAAAATTTTTGTCATTAATTGAATGAATTGATTGGTAGTTTTTAGCATGTGATTTTGATCTGATGTTTTAAAAGGTGATGCAGTGCATTAATTCTGTTGGTCTGATGAAGTTCTGTTACATTACAATAAAGAACAAAAGCGTTTCCCCTTATATTACATTCTGGTCTTGTAGCCTCTGTTTGTCCTGGCTTCTTTTCGGACAAGATGTGTGCCTTACACGCTGGTTCTGTTTAATACATAGATACATCTATCTATCTATCTATATATATATATATATATATATATATATATATATATATATATATATACACACACATACATATATCTATGCGCAAGACTGGGGGAAAGCATAAAATTATTTACCCCATTGTCACCTATTTTGCATGAAAGCACACAGCAGACATTCCTACAGTGTTTGATACAAGGGGATTCAATCAAACAAGCCAACAAATTGCCTTTCAATGAATGGACTCTGACAAATTTTATGGAAATCTTATATCTATACCTATATATCTATCTATGTAGAGAGAAAAGGAAAGAAAATAATATCACATATAAATGGTAACAGTCAAAACTACACCAAAAAGATACACAAGAAATAAAGTGGAAAAAAACTGTGCCTGGCACTGGGAGATACTACTGAAGTGAAAAAAAAAGATCTCCACAAAATGGAGAAAAATCTAGCAAAGCTAGACTTTCCACTGTGCGATACCTTAAACCTCTTGTGTCAGAGGCAACATGGGATATATGCAAATTATCCTTTAAGGATATCAGGTGTTTCAGGCAATTCTGAATGTCCATGACTTTTTATTTTACTTTTAAGTCTATTTCTGGGCGATTTCAGGCTAGTAAAGCCAAAACCTCTAGTTGTGGACATGCATGTTTCTGCTTTCTTATGGTAGAGAAAAAAATGGAGTGAAAGGTTGGACACCAAAAAGGGAGGAACCTCTTACACAAGAAATCTGGACAAAGCCATAAATGATGGAGAGACAAAGGCTCAAAAATAGGAACAATTTTTAAATGTTGGTCTTAAAATTTAGAAAGTTGACAGAATAACAGGTTTTGCATTACTATGTATTTTCTGAAGGGTATAAAGTCTGAAATTTAAATTTCTGTTGTCATTTTCTAACTACAATTATCATGGATTTGCCAAAAAGAAAAAAAATATCTGGAAGAGGCCAAAAGTATGAGGCAAAAATCTGGACATCCTGTGAAAATCAGGACAGTTGAAAGGTATGCAGTAGAACATTCACTACATTTCTTTCACTGAACTAGGAAGACAATGATAAGGAGATCAATATTTCCTTTTATAAGGCAAATGATCTGTTATTTTGACAGATTTATATATAGGATGGAACAAACTGCTATCAGTGAACCAGTTTCACTCATTCTAGTAATGAGAGCTGGTATCACGCTGGTTTTCTGTAGTCAGCAGCTTGTGCACTGACCTAATCCTGATCTATATTTATGTCCTGAAAGTAGATTAACATGTTAGTTGATAAAGCAGTAAAATATAAATCTGAATAGACAAAAACATATTTTAAACAAGGATTAAGTAACGTACATTTCTTAATTACAGCAAGTCATTTTGGTTGATTATAGTCACCTATTACCATCCTGCTCTGTCCTGTCCTACCATGTTATTTTTAAACTGTATAATGTAGACTATGGTCTTAGCTTTCTGAGATTTTCACTGTTAATACAACCTATATAAGCAAACACACACATACATTTTATATATATATATATATATATATATATATATATATATATAATGTATGTGTGTGTGTGTGTGTGTGTGTTTGCTTATATAGGTTGTATTAACAGTGAAAATCTCAGAAAGCTAAGACCATATAAACATACATATATATGTGTGTGTACACACATGCATATATGTATGGGCCTACTGAATGTAATCGAAAGACCCAAATGTTGATGTTCAAAATGTCTACCATACAAATATCAACACCTTACTGCTCGTGCACTCAGAAATAAACCTGATGCATACAAAATTAAAACAACAAAAAAAAAGGCACAAAAATGGTGTTTTTGCAGGAGGGCTAGCCCCTGCATCCCCCTATACCCCTCGATGATGACATATACTAACTCCCAGATCGCACAATACTGGAGAAAGGATATATTTATCCAAACCTGATAATTGTGCAGTCTCTCACAATTGTCAGCTATCTGCTCAGTCGACTTAAATTTTGATGACTAAATAGATGTAGACTAAAATTCCAAGTGTGTGTGTGTGTGTGTGTGTGTGTGTGCGTGTGTTACTGAAAACCCCTGCCCTTAGGGTCAGAATTTGCATATCACCATGTTCGAAAGCCATTTTTAATCAAAAGTACTTACACAGTTTAAAACTAAGGGCCGGATTCATGATGGCTTGCACGGAGTCTAAGAGTAGAGTAAGACTCCATGCAGCCATCATGTCCGACGAGCGATCCAGGAATAGCCTGTAGGGGCGTGTAAGAGAGCTCCTAAAACGGCTCTTACACGGACAGGGCTGGGACATGCAAATCACCTCAATTGAGGCTAAAGGCATGCAAATGAGGTAGATTTGTGATTCAGGAAACCCAAACCTGTCCGAGTAAGAGCAGTGTTATTTGCAGAAATGTACTCAGTTGACAACTGAGTACCTTTCTGCAAATAGCAAAACGGAGCCGTGACAGCTCCAAATAAAGGTTGCATCCAGTGCAGGAAGCATGCCAATGGCCAAATATATGGCCATTGGAAATGTTCCCTGATGCAAAATTAAAATAAAAAATATATTTTTTTACGCTGATTTCCGATGTTTAACCGTAGCGGAGCGCCGCACAAATGGGCTGCGCTCTAAAAACCAGAATACTAAAAATTATAACCACAAATGTGGATTTTATAGAAATTGTTAATGTACAATGCAAGGGAATGGCAGGCTGAAGACAACATGGCCACCGAGTAGAGGTTGCTAAGGGGGGAAGCTCAGTGTAAGACATGTAACCAAGCATTAGTAGGCAATCCTATGTAAATGAGTGTCAGGATAGTGAATCGCTAATTTACATAGCAAATGAGCACAGTCAGTGGAGTGTAGGAGTAGGATATGGGGAGTAACAGAGTAGAAGATAGGTGACATCACGAGGGGGGTATGTTCGAAAGAAGTGAAGCTCATTGGAGCAGAGTGGCATGTGTCCGCTGTCAGTTAGACATCATGGAATGAGGTGTGTCAACAGGTAGGCTAGGGAAATCCAAGAAATGGAAGGTGTATACCGTGGATAACACCAAAGTTTCTTGCTGAGCGTGCATGCGTGCGTGTGCGCGTGTGTAAACGCGAGTAAGACAGAGTGCACGCGTGTGAGTGTGAGTGCGTGCGTTTAAGCCGGAGTAAGCATGTATAAGGTTGTGTAAATTGTAAGCGCGTTTGCACTGGTGTGCACGCGTTTTAACCCGAATAAGCAACTTTTAGTCCATGTAAACATGTGTGCGCGCGTGTTAGCTGCTGTGAGCGTGTTTGCGCTTGTTTGCGCTGCGCTCCCCCCAAGGAAACAGAAAGGAAAAAGGAAGCACAACAAATAGTAGGAAGCTACCAGGGAATACTAGCAGAGCTAGCAGGTGAAAACAATCAGAATCAGGCAATTACACAGGCAGCACACTAACCCAGCCCAGCCTAGCACTTAAAACTCTGCCAGCAACAGTCCATTACGTTTCTCACAACAGACACTGCAGTAAGCTAATAGAAGTGAAAACTGAAAAAGCTTTACTGAGACAAAGAAATGTTAGGGGCTGCCATTGCTGTTATAAGACAACATATGCAACATGCTGAGGATGGTGACAATGGAAATGCTGCTGGACAACCCACAGTGAGGAGACGGAGAAGAGTGTACAGGCCCAGGGTAACCTACCAGGGACTACATAAGCTGGAGATAGTGGAGTGCTATAGAGTGGACAGAGACCTCCTGCAGCAAACTGTTGAGCTGTGCAGGCCACGCCTCACACACAGAACCAACAGAGGGGAACCCATCCCAGTGGAAACCAAGGTATGTTTTGGCCAACTGGTGATATGATGGGGATATCACAGGCATCAGCATCCAGGGTACTACACCAGTTCCTGGATGCCATGTCAGCACATGTCAGTGATCATGTATATTTCCCCAAGTCCAGTGAGATATTGGCCAGCAATATGCGTCTCTTCCAGCAAATATCGGAATACCCTGAGGTAGTGGGTGCAATAGACTGCATGCACAAATGCATCAAAGCACCATCCAGCGAGCGGGGTAGGATCTACTTCAACTGCAAGGGCTTCCCCTCCATCAACTGCCAGGTCGTGTGTGATGCTCAGGGCATAATACTGAATGTGTGTGCAGGCTGCCCTGGAAGCTACCATGATTACCATATCTGGCATCTGACGCAGCTGTACCAGACATTTGCCAATGGGGACATCCGACATGGTCACCTAGTGGGGGATGCTGGCTATGCACTGGAGCCGTGGCTGATGACACCCATTAGAAATGTACACACACCTGAACAGGAACGCCATAATGAGGCACACGCACAAACACGTAATGTAATAGAGCGTGTATTTGGGCTGCTCAAGTCACAGTTCCGGTGCCTGGACACATCTGGTGGAGCCTTGCAGTACTCACCAACTACATGTACCCAAATTGTCATGGTATGTGCTATGCTACATAATATGATCCTGCGAAAACAGCTGCAGCAGGACCAGCATAGGTCTGGGCCAAACAGCCCCCCACCATTTCCAAGGCCATTACAGGCAGAGCGTGACTCGGAGGAGGAACAGCCTGAGCCTGCCCCAGTAGGCAGAAGGAGGCGTGCCCAGTATGCTTTGGCCTTGGCAAAGAGGAAACGCATAGCACATCAACTGGCTCAGTAGGAACTCTGGAAATGATACCCCTCTCCGACTTGCACATAAAGTAAAAGGGATGCCTAAGTTGACACTACCTGCTTCCAAACATGTGCAGGGAGTGTAGTATGTGCATCCGACATAGGCAGCCCTGCAGCACCACCTAAGGCATGAATGCCATGTGTTAAGCAATATAAAGCAGTGCTAAACAGCAATTACCTTCATGTAGTATATGCAAACAAAATCTCACACACCAATTAGCACAACTGTGGTCAATGTTCAGTAATATTGGGCAACGTCCAGCAATGTTGGTGAATATTGAGCAATGTCGGACAAGCCTGGTCTAAGTAGGGCATAGCTGAACAAAAGCCAACATGCTCATATTTGCTTAACAGGCCCTTAAGCAGTCTGGTCTGCTCAGTATGAAAATATAAAGCACTGATGGGCCTCGAACCCAGGATACTGTGCACTATAGCCAAAGTACTGAACCACTAAACCATGACAGTATTGCGGTGGTCCACCTGTATGACGGAATGTTGATAAGTCTATGCAAAGTATTCCATGGAAACACTGCAGGCACAGCATAATCCTTGTTGAGTTATGACACAAAGGTGAGTCCTGCAGTGAGAGCAGAACCTGACTTCCAACACACACAGTATAAATGTTAATACTGGTCATGTTCGCACACATCAGCAAATGTAGTGGACCTCAGATAGCAACATACTGAAGGTTCACACTGGGCATGCTCACACACTTGAATAAATGAGACAAATGTCAGGAAACAAAACATGTAATGTCAGAACTGGGCATGCTCACACACTTAGGCTATGTCTGAGTACAGCAGTGGGCCACACATATCTGGCAGTTGCATGTGTTAACCCAGGAACCTGTCACTATACAGCAATCCGCCCTGTGCACACAGTTATATGACAACAGACACATCTATAATATAGTGGAACCCTGACATAATCAAATATGTTCTGCAGATACTGAAGTTCTTCATGGAAACTGGTAAAGCAAAGATGATAAAGACCTGCAAACAGTATCAGCAATAAACATTGTGCATCATGAACATAAGCATAGGTTCAGAGGTCGATACTAGGCTATCTGCCCTAGGGCATGTACAAACCTAGCCAGAGTGTGTTTGGCATTCGCAACCGTGTCACATTACTACACTATGTGTGTGAATAGTAGGTCACACATGATAGCCCATGTACGTTTATGCTAGTGTGCCTCTGTCTAGCAGGGACACAGAGGATATCCCAGGGGTAAATATACAATCACCCATACAGTCATCAAGATGTCTCCAGTAGGTGGTCAGTGGGTGGCTCTGCCAATGTGAAACTGGGATTACATTCTGTAGTGAGTGGAGCCTCTGGGATAAGAATCTGTCCCTCCACAATGTCCTATTAACATCTGTGCTGAGGTATACGTCCCTGCAGTGTGTAGCTCCAAGGGAGTTGGATATCCTGAGGTGGAGCATGTCCAGTAATACTGGTTTGGGTATAGCTGTAAACAACAGGCACACATCATATCTGAGTAGGTGGTAAGCGACTGAGTAGAGTTGGAGTTACTGCATCTGAACTATACAGGGCATCTGTGTGAGTCCCTAGATCTGCTTGGTGAGGACCGTCCGTGGCCAGTACAGATGCTGCAGGTGTCAGGTAAGGTACACCCCAAATGTGGCATTGTAACCAAGCATGGATATGATGAGTATAGGGGCACAATGACCTCACTCGATCTAGATGTGAAACCATATGGGATAAGGTGGCACACATAGCAGGTGTGTCCAACCACTTTGGCAATGTGAATGTTAAAGGCGACAGTACGAACAAGTGATGTCCCCAAACCCCTAACAACCCCTACCGTATGTAATGGAGTACTACCTATGTGGTAATGTGTGGGCATGTTGTTACTCCCAAAGGGGATGACTATGAAACTAATGGCATTAAGCTGTAGGCCATGGCTCAGACACCACTCATCCATCTCTGTGAGACCCTGATTGAGTATGCATGTGCAGCTGGAGAGTTGATAATGGCACCCAGTTTGCAGTCAAGTGCAAACATGATCAGCCATATTCCCCCCGTGATAGCCTGTACGTAAGACAAATATATACTGAACAAGAGAGGTCCCAGGACCAAGCTATGTGTGATGCCATGTGTAACTGGTGTATAGTCAGACATGGCACCTGCAATCCTCACCATGTGGGTGCTATCCCTGATCTAGGTATCAATCCATTGTGTGGAATATGTGTCCAAATTGACGCTGGTGAGCCTATGCATAATTGCCCAGTGGGTTATTGTGTTGAATGGTTTTGCAAGGTTCAGGTAGGCTGTGTGGATAGCCGTCCCTATGTCAATGGACCTGTTAGCCATTTAAAGAATACCTACAGGTTCAAGAGGCAAGATCTGGCCACAACAATGCTAAAATGAGTAGGACACAGTGTCTGTAGGTTCCCGATGTCTATGTGTAGGAGTCCTATGACAATATGCTCCATAGCTTTGCAGAACAGGCCACATAGGCTTATAGGGCAATATTGTCTGTGGTCCGTTGTGGCACCAACTCTGTGGAGCAGGACCACTGTTGCAGTACGCCGTTCCTTGGGTACATATCCTGTGGTAACTCCGATATTGAACAGTGATGTAATGTGAGGGTTGTGTTTGTCATGATGCTCGTGTATGATGCAGGCTGGGACACCATCTGGTCACATTGATACTGTGATGTACCCTGTGGGGAGGGCAGGGACTGTTGGGATGGATAGTTGCTCCTTAGGGGGGATGGGTGGGAGACATCTGCACTGAACCTGTTTGCCAGGATGTAGGCAATGCCGGTGGGTTCAGGGTAGGTTTAGTCAGTATGCAGTAACTCACAGCATATCAGTGAGTGTCCACCCAGGTTCCTGACATAACTGAAGAAGGCCGTGTTATGGTCCTACGTATCAGGTGCAATTGTCTGGTAGAAGCAGCCCTTAGAATAGTCCATGAGTGATTGTAGCTGTCTGCTAGTACAAATCACAGATGCCTTCCCTGTCTGGGATCGTGCTCTATCATGTAGTAGCGTCCTCTTGACGTTGTGCAGCTTATTAATGGCTGGGGTCTACCAGACAGGTCCCCTGCCATTGTAGTAGTGGGTCTTGTTGTTATTTGGGAGAGCACAATCCATGCGGTCCACTAGGTGTCCATAGAATGTGTATGTAAAGGATGCAGTAGTGTGAGCCATATATGCCACTGTCTCAGGATCTCTGAAGGATACCACCTTGCTTTGGTGAAGTGAGATGTTGGCTCATGAGAAGTTCACCAAGATTATCCAGGATGGGTGTGTGGAGGGTATATGTATGTCCTGTGAGATACATGTATGTTCTGACCTTACCAATGAGTGGTATATTGCTGGTGTGGAACATAGAGTCCCCATGTTGGTGATGAGCAGGTCCAATATGTATTCCCCCTTGTGGCTGTGCTGACTGGTTGTGCCAAAGCATATGAGTCCACAAATTGTAGTGACTGTTGGGTGAGGTTGTCGGGGCTTGAGTAGTATCCCCAGTAAATATATGTGTATATGAAGTCACACAATATAATGGTGTCTGTGGAGACCTGCATATTCTCCATAGTTCCCACAAAAGCCGAGTGTGGTTCCTGAGTTTGGGAGTGTGTTCTGTAGCAGGCAACAAACTGAAAGGCAGTATTGCACAATGGTAGTTGTCTATGTATGGTCTGTGATGCTTTGTGCAGTGCTACTAACCTGGAGGTGTGTGTATCTGTGATGTATATGGATACTCCCCCAGTTGTGTTGTCTGTTCCAAGTCTTGTTGTCAGACAGCATGGTATGGAACATAACCTGGTAGTGCTGGTGTGCATAAGCAAGCCTGAACCAGGTGTCTGTCAGTGCACAGATATTTCTCTCCTCCATACTGAGGAGAGTCCTGAGTGGCCACAATATGAAGTTAACACAACTGTTGTTGAGCAGCATTACCCTTAGTTTCATTTAACCTGTAATGTCTATGGAGGTGGGTTTTTCTTCTGAGCCCTGTGTAAAAAAGGCACTCTGGTGGTAGCAAGAGCCTTAAACAGCATACCAAAGTCCAAGGGTGACAGGTGCAAACTGTCCATAGTGAAGCTACATGGCATGTTGAGCATGTCACCATACGCTGACAGACACTGTATCCCCTATGAATGAAACAAATTTGTTAGCCAACTGTTAAATGTGATATGTGTGTCCATATACTGTGTCATCATAATTGGTGGGTGTAAGATGCTAGACAAGGTCAGGGTCATACTGGCCTGGGCTACATGATCAGAGTGTACCTCCATGTACCATGTCATGTGGTCCAGGGAGCAACGTCTGAGGTGACACACACCAGCATGGACAATGATGGTGCCAGTCTTGTACTTGCTTTGGAGTGACCTGACTGCCTGTGTTATGTGGCAGATCCTGGCACCCAACAGACACCCAAAGTGACTATTCCCTTGTCAGGGCTGGTGAGTGGTACGTCAGTGTGTCTGAACATAAGTGTCGCCTATTACAAGTGTATTAGGTGTGTTGTTTAGCCCGAAGGGCAGTGACTGTGTGCACACAGACATTGTGAACTTAGTGATATGTGGGTATTGTAGTGGGGTAGCAGGTGTGTGTGTGTCTGCTTTGGAGGCCTCTGCTGCTTAGGTAGAGTACATTTACAGCATCCGAGTATGTCAATGTGTGCTAATGTGGTTTGAGTGCTGTTGCTAGAGGATATGTGAGACTGATATGTGGTGTGTGTGGTTACCTTCACCACCTGATACACTGTGCCAGTCATGGGTCGAGAGACTTCAGCTCCCTGTATGTCTATATAGATGCATCTCACACATATATCTGAGTTTGTCAGGAGGAGGAGAGGGTTGTCTGTGTACATGAGGCAGATATGACATTGTGTCAATATCACAATATTGTGATATTGTGACATTGTGTCAATATCACAATATCCACCAGCTGGACTGAAGAGTACACACAAAACTGACCCCTGGACATGCCAGGATATTATCATGACATACTCTGTAGCCTGATCACAAAGGATCAGTAGGGTGTTAAGCACATAAAAGAGTATAACGATTAGAGCTCATGTTCGTTAGTGTGTTGTAAAGAGGAGCTGAGAAGGAGTCCAGACTGAATCATGGCACCTCCTTCCGCTATGTCATAAATATCAATGTACACACGTATATGTCCTGAGTCAGAGCCAACTGTACCTGAGTGTCAATGCCGACATCATGACAGACAGGCCCATATGTACATACCCATACCCCACTGACAATAGTCCACATCATCATACCAGGAGATATCACATGTAGAATAGATGAGCAGCTACCCCCACTGCCAAAAGCATGGCAGCAGGTGGAATACATTGATTCCCAATATGTGTCATGCACAAACTACAGAACAAACAGATCATGCACCTGAACAGTTAGCTGAGCTACACCCTCTACACAGGATGTGGAACCATTGAATCTGTCACAGCTACATATGGCACTCCCCACAAGTGTTGGTGCACAACACACCATGGAAAGTCATGCCCAGTACGCCTATGAGGTTGTCATGGAGTCCATCATGGTTGCAGTCATAAACAGAGCTATTGGAAGCTGACACACACACAACCCTACCAACTGTGGTATGTTCATGTGCGGATCATGTTTACCCAAACATGCTAGGCTGTTTGCAAGGCAGCCACCCAGGACATACATCAATGAGCACATCTACACATGTGTCACATAGACTTTGAATAGCTCTTTATCAACATCCCAGACACATGTAGTAGCCACAAAACCAAGAAGCTGTGCATAAATATGTGTTGACATATGACGGAATGTCAATGTGTCCACAGATAGATCACACAAGGTAAGGATACTGAGGTCATGTTCAAGCTGTTGATACCTGCTGACCCACATGGACCATTCCTGGAATGGCATAAAACAAAGTGTACACACATCACTGTGTCCAGTGTGATTATGTCACCATCCTATACATACAGCAGGAGAAGGGAAACCAGCTAGTAAAGCAAATAGCATGCCGTGTTAGTGCGTCTCTCTCTCTCTAGTATCATAACATAGTTAGGTAGGGGTTTGAATCCTGTAAACCGTGTGTGTGTGGGGGGGGTTGTGTGTATTTGTGCAATTGTCTTTGAAAGGAGTGCCCTTTTTGGAGACTGGGAAAACACACTAGAAGATGTACATTCCTCTTTGGAAAGACTGATGATGTCACCATCCTAGAAATACAGCAGGAGAAGGGAAACCAGCCAGTATAACAAATAGCGCACCATGCTAATGCGTCTCTCTCTCTCTAGTATCATAACATAGGTAGGTAGGGGTTTGAATCCTGCAAACGCTGACTGTGGGGAGTGTGTGTATGTGTGCAATTGTCTTTGAAAGGAGTGCCCTTTTTGGAGACTGGGAAAACACACTAGAAGATGTACATTCCTCTTTGGAAAGACTGATGATGTCACCATTCTAGAAATACAGCAGGAGAAGGGAAACTAGCCAGTATAACAAATAGCGCGCGGTTGTAATGCGCCTCTCTCTAGTATCATAACATAGGTAGGTAGGGGTTTGAATCCTGCAAATGCTGACTGTGTGTGTATGTGTGCAATTGTCTTTGAAAGGAGTGCACTTTTTGGAGATTGGAAAAACACACTAGAAGATGTACATTCCTCTTTGGAAACACTGATGATGTCACCATCCTAGAAATACAGCAGGAGAAGGGAAACCAGCCAGTAAAGCAAATAGTGCGCCGTGTTAATGCGTCACTCTCTAGTATCATAACATTGTTAGGTAGGGGTTTGAATCCTGTAAATGCTGACTGTGTGTGTGTGTTACTGTAGGTCAACACAGTGTGGGTTTTGCTTTTACTATGGTATGACATAGTATGATGACAACAGTAAGTGCATTGCAGACATCAGGTATCTGCGTGGCAAATATATATGTGTACATGTCCCCTCAATCAGTACATAGGTGTGAAGCCTGCATACTACACGAATACATTTGTTTCCATTGACAGGTTGTGCCGCTGCTACTCAGATCGTAGGTCACATATGTATGTATGTGACATGGCCATCCACTGTCATGTTCTGTGACCAAGGTCATCTGTGGCACACACACCCATGACAGTTACTGAAGAGTAGTGTGAGTGAGAGTATATGGCAGGGGTATATGTCAGACATGGTCATACACAACAAAGTCTGCCAAGAATGGACAGTCTTTATAGGTGTACGACTGCCTTGTGGATGTGCATTCAGGCCTCTAATATCTGTGATTCACCTTGGGACTCCACAATACCTATGGATATGTGGATACGAAGGGACACATGACATAACATGGGTCTGTATGTACACAATGGTACCCGACATACATGTTGAGGGCTACCACCGGTGTGGTACTGACGGGATACTATGTATAGTACATGAGGATGACTATGCCATAGTCAGCTTACTGCTATACAGCATGTATCACACAACAGGTATCTGTCTGTATGATACCCTTGTGTAGGATATGCATCCCATCCAGGGAATGCATTGTAGGCCATTCCATGCATTCCCAGATTTGGATGGACACATCCCTAGTGTGTCTGCATGTACCTAAGGGGGCTATATGACAGACAGGTGTAGTCACAGTAATGGGTGGCGGTCATCACCACTGGTTAGTGTTATAGTGTAGCACCGGAAGGATCCAATTGATACTGGGTTCCCCACTACTGTGTGTCAATTGTCAGGACATCATCCAATGATTGCTTATAGTCACACTGTTGAGGTTGTGTATACTACCAGACTGCAAATCATTGACTGATATTAACGGTATCACCCGCAGCATAGTGTCAACCCATGTCATACACACGTCTACCCATGTTAGTACATAACTGTAGTAGAATGCATACTGGCCATTGAAAGATGCAATGGGATGTTAATAATGTGTACGACAGGGTATGCCACATGTCCCATGTGTCCACTATGCACGTACATCCAGACAGTGCGCACCCACCATGTTCACAGATGTACACTTGCTAATCTGTACTGCACACATCACACACATACTGTCCACTCGCTAACACATGCTGGCAACACATCACACATCAGCCAAGTGGCACATGGGTGGATAATACATACTCAGACCTAACAGTGGTGTAAACAATGCTACATTGACAAACAGAGCTTTGATGCATAACGTCTGCTCAGATATACCTACAAGGATGTAGTTAGACTTCCGTGTTGACAACTCGCTATTATTGCTACACTGCTATAGTGTCACCCTGCGCATCAGCACCATGTTAGCCTGTCCCTCCGTTGATAATGCAGATGACAGGAGGCGGCACAGGTATCATCATATGCACAGGGCGTTTTGTTGTTTGCCAGAGCCTGACATTGACCCATCCAATTGACATGTCTGTGTGTGTGTGTGTGTGTGTGTGTGTGTGTGTGTGTGTGTGGGGGGGACAACAGTACAGCATGGGCCAATGTTGATGTAATGTGTGTGTGTATGTGTGAGCCCTAGTTGTTTGCTTAATGTGTGTGTGTCTGCATGCACACAGCTCCACCATGTGGCTGCCATATACGGTGGTTTGTGGGACAGCCACAGACTGTACCTGCTTGGCTGTACAGATCACTGTGTCCGGCCACGGACACAGTACCTGTGCCTGACAGGGGTGCTACGGACGGTATCGGGTACCAACCCTGACTGGGTAGTGTCATCAGAGGCAGAGGTATGATGACTGGATCCATGTCCCTGCTGGGACTGGCCAGAGCATTGTGCACGTGGTCTACTGGGACGGACAATGGACAGGCCAGCCCCAGCATTGCTGGGGCTTGTACTGCCACTACAGGAGTGGCTGTGAGCTGCGGGCCGTCCGCGACCACTGCCAGCTGTTGCTGTTAATGGCATGCATCCATGTTGATGTCGCAACCGTCCCGCATGGTCCTGGCTTGAGGAAAACATGTTGTGGAGGGCATCTATTGTCTCCCCCCAACGTCTATCAGTGACCTCGGTGTATGTCCGGATGGCACTGGCAGGGTCACAGATGCTGTCATCGATAGCGGTGTTATGTGCCCTCTGCGCCCTAAGTCCCTGCCTGGTGTACCGTTCCATACATGCCTGAGCCTGCATTACAGCACAGAACATAGTGGTCATTGTAAGACCTGTGAGGGCAAGCCTGCCAGGGGCAATACGTCCAGTGATGCTCTCCCGAGAGCCCCTGGACCTCCACCTATGTGGTACCATTGCGGGTCTACGGCTATGGCTGCTGTGAGGGGATGCACGTGTAATGGGTACCACACTCTCCTGGTCAATGCCAACTATAAGCTGTCCCTCCCCTATGGCCATTGGTGGTGAGGGATGTAATGGCAGTATGAGTGTGCGCATAGATGGGGTTGAACGCTGTGTACTGTCGATTGGTGGACCAACGACAGACCCTGTCAAATCTCCCTGTGCCAAAATACATGTTTCATCATCACCACTATCTGTGGCAGTGGCTTCAGGTCGCCTGCTGCTTTTGTCAAGCCCTACCTCAGCACCTGTGAAAGGAAGACAGGAAACACATGTTACGGTCTGCACATGCACACATGCACACATGCGCACATGAACACATGCACACATGAACACATGAACACATGCACACATGAACACATGCACACATGAACACAGGAACACATGCACACATGCATACAGGAACACATGCACAAAGGAACACATGCACACTCCTCACTACAGCAGATACACACACACAACAGAAATCCAAATCATACTCAGTACTGGTTTAAGGTGGGTGACAGTATCACAAGGCAAACAGTCACGCACACGTGTCAGCATGCAGAATAAGTGTTGCTCAAGTTCATGCAGTGTGAGTGTAGACAGCCATAGTTGATGACAGTGTACATGGCTGTGGTGCATGTGTGTACATGTTCGGTGATTGCCTACACCCTGGAACACAATGTGTGCAAGGACACGACATTTCTGTGCAAGTATTATAAGCTCTGCAATGTCTTGTGCACCCTCACACACAGGTATACATACCATAGCTACATGTGTTATCTGTGTGTCACATGGATTTCCATGTCTGATTGCACTGTCTGTGTCTGTAGCAGATAATTGTGGACACATGTGTAGCACATGCATGCTATGTACACACACGGGATGGGTGGTGCATGTATACGTGATGGGATACCAATCCTGGACATGGCCATTGTAACAGTATGGGGTGTAGTACCATTAGCCATCATCATCATGCATCCTGTGGTCACTCAAGGCCACTAAAGTGTGCTAGCCCACTGCCTAGCAAGCTGTACCTGAACCGCAGTGCAGTGGCTAAGTTCACAATTACACAGCCACATTGCACAAGGGTGTGTGAGGTGTCCAATAGGGAGCATTGCCTAACATGACTGTGTTATGTGTTGAGGAGTGTTGCACAGCCCTATGCTAGGCCCCTACCCCTCAAGTATGGTATGTGTGGTGTGTGGATAACATGTGGGATACTGAAGTGTGACCTGCCAGCGGGTGTCCAGTTACACTATGTGTAGCATGTTGAGGTGTACTGCGTATGACAAACGTGTTATGTTGTGTACATGTGTGTCAACTATGCCTATCCAATGTGCAGTACAGTGTTGCCACATTTGTGTCTGATGCTCTGTGCATTGCATGTGAATGAGGCAGCTACTGACATTACTGAGATGTTTCACGTCTCACAGCAAATATGCACAGCATGCATTATGCGTAGGTGTGTTATGTGTACATGGCCTACACCTCACCTATGACATGCACAGTTCAATACCAAGTTTAAAGTGTTAACACACTCACCAGCATGTAACGTCTGCCCTGCTGTCACACCAGAGGGACCTGCAAGAATATGACACAGTTTGTTAGTGGCCACACCTGTGGCATTGCTACTGTGAGTGTGCTAAACTACAGTAGAACAACAGGCATAGGTGTACACATACTACTCACATTATCAGTATTGCACACAATAGGCAGCACAACTGCTAAACACAGTACACATCTCACACATGCATAATCTAACAATACAGGTAACAGTAGTCTACAGCTAGGGCATGTTACCTGCACGCTCCATGTCACTATGCTGGGTGGCTCCGGCCTCCATGATGACACATGTGTGATGTTGTTGTTGCTGTAGGCCAGGGGCCACCACACTTAG
Source organism: Protopterus annectens (assembly GCF_019279795.1). Taxonomy (NCBI): domain Eukaryota; kingdom Metazoa; phylum Chordata; order Ceratodontiformes; family Protopteridae; genus Protopterus; species Protopterus annectens. The sequence continues at coordinate 1,901,511,340 of NC_056735.1, forward strand.
CAGCAGTTCCTCCACTCTGGTGAGGGGGGGGATGTATGGCCACCCCACCACCTGTGGCAAGCTGTTGTCTGTGGATATCAGACGCACGCCGCCGGACATGTCTGATTAAATCACTGCAGTGATGGCGTACCTGCTCATATGTCCGGTTATGCATGCCTATGTCATTTACCCGACGAACAAGTTCTTACCACAGTGCAGTATGCTCCTGCTGGTGCTGGCTGGCCCTTGAAAACAGCAGGGTATAGTGCTGTACCAGGCTGTGCTGGATTTCCTGTTGCTCTGCAGCTGTGTACCAGGGGTTCCTGTGATGAGCCATTAGCTTGGAAGACAAGTGAACGATATGTGTGAGCAAGTCATGTGGCACACTTAACATTATACAGTACAGATATCAGTTAACTGCCATATATAGCATCTGTTCATCTGTCAGAAGATACACGCACATTCAATATCACATATCAGTGCTCAGCCCACAACTGGCTGACAGTGCCTGCCGCACTCCATATGACACACCAGTATACACCAGTACTCGGCTCACTGTTTGGGATCCAATGCACAGCCTTGCCAGGGGGGTACATATCAAGCTGATGCATGCAGATATATGTCATCCATTGCAATGAATGTGAAGTACAATTACAGTATAACCAGTAACCCACCATAGTTGTTGATGCCATACCCCTACCTAACATATGTGCACAGTTAATATAGCTGGCATACTGCTGTAACAGAGTATACATGTTGCTAGGTACACACGCAAACCCTGCATCACACGTGTGATTGCAGACATGGTACAGGCATCATTACACACACATCAGACATTCATACCATACACAAATGTATGCTAACACAGATGAGCATTTGCTATGTACCTTACAGAACTGTGTGCCCCTACTTACAGATACCTATGCCTGAGGAATGTAATCTGTGCAGACTGCAGGAAACACACAAGACAGTGTTACCAGGGAATGTGAACATACACCATACTGTGCTGTTTACGCCTACAGATTCAGGTGGTACAACAGTTCTAATGTCGGATGGAGTCACCAGCAGTACCACTTACTGAGCACACATGTATTGCGTCAGCCTATGATGGGACACCACAGTCATACACAAGGACTTACGTCACAACATATACCATCCTACTATGTCTGCATCCCAATAACTGACACATCTTTCTCTGGCCTCACATGTAGGACACAAATGACCATGACGGAAACAACCTCACTCCTAGCTATCACACCGTCACAGACCTTGCACACATTCACTGTCACACTCATTCCACCTCACATAGCTGGTATTGCAGTGTGTACATGTCTGTGTGCATTGTGTCATAAGTAGGTAATACGCTATTGTCCCTGGGGCCTACAGCAGCCTAGCCATATGCTACCCTGGCCTGTGACAGACATGTAATTAGATTTCACTTCCTCCTGTCAACCGGATACACAGAGGTGATTCCCAGGGCGTGTTACCTATCCCCCAGACAATCATCAGGGGTATGTCTGACATCTGCTACTGAGGAGCCTTGTTTGTTCATGCTGGGTGGTTTACTCCAGAGTATGGCATATTTGCCAATAGGAGCCTATCCCTCCAGCATGTGCTGTTTAGTGATGTTGCGTGCACTAGGGACCTAGGCCATGTAGCCTGGTGGGATTGTGAAGGGGTTGACATGGTGGTTGTCTGACTGCTATGGGTGTGGCATGCCTCTGTATGTTTGGCAGAGGTAACCTCTGGGTGGCCGGTATACAATGCACTGTAGCTGTGGTTATGTGAGTCAGTCTGCATACGGTATGTGTATCAGGGCAGTATTAACCTTTGTGAGGTATGTCTGTGGACTTTCCACTTGCTGTAGTTGTCATGTGAGGTACATACTACATGGGCCATTGTGATGAGTACAGCGGAACACTGACCTATATTTCCGCACATGACACATTGTTTGTGATTACACGTACCACGTAGACAGATTACAAGACTAGTGTGGTACTGTGAATATCAAAGGGGAGGCTACTGTCCACCTGTGTCCCATGTTCCCTTTTGACACCTTCAGTGTTAGTCAGGCAACCACCTATCTGGTAGTTAGTGGGTATCAACACTGGTGTTCAGTCCATGCCTTGGTCACCAGGCACCTGTTGCAATACGTCTGACCCTGTGTCTCCCTCTCTCACTATATATATATATATATATATATATATATATATATATATATATCAGTGGCGGCTGGTGAGTTCAAATCGAAGGGGGGCTGCAGGAGACAGCTGAATGTGTGGGGCCAATGGGAAGGGGTGTGGTCAACTAGAAAGGGGAGGGGCTATGCTCAAAACCACAAAAACTGGAACTTTAATTAAATATGCTGCCTTGGGTGCCAAACTGTCATTATGAGAGTCCAATCAAGACAATGTGAAGTGCAGAAGAATATTTCAATGCATTAGCTGCATGACAGCTTACTTAATATCTAGATGGAAACAAAAAAGCTGTGAGGCATGAAAAAATAAATTACCTTTCAAATACATTACTGGAATGCCAGTCAAAATCAAATACAAGAAAAACAAGCAGCACTCAACTCAAACCACTTCTCCTTGCACTGCAGTTCTAATTATAATTTATATTCAGCTTTATAAAACGTACCAAGTAACATGCTGAAAGTAGCAATCTCTGTGATACCCCTACTTGTAAAAATGTTTCTTATCCAAAAAAGACCTGCTGCCTGACAACAACTATATACTTTTTTCATTGGGAAAACATGATCAAAGTAAAAGTTGAACAGCAAACAAGAAACAAGCTCAAGATAAATTCCTTAACGGATTACTGCGCAGGTTATGGACCATGCATGATAGATTGGCATTCTGTTTAGTTTATGGGTAAAGCCTGCAAAGATGACTGCAAGTCTCTACCAAAGGTAATGAGCTTCTTAAAGTACTCTAATTCTGTCCTTTATTACAAATACTATCATATGCATTTCAATACCCGAGGCTTATACGTTATCTAGTTATGTAAATATTCTCTGCTTGGCAACAACAAAAAGGCTTTCAATGTTGGCAATTCTTTAATAGTGGGCTTATTAAAGCTTATTAGCATCTTACAATCTCAGACAAGCATACCTGATAGTCATGAAAGCATTGCTAGTTAAACACAAAGTAACGGGCACTTTCTGAATAATAAGAAGCATAATCAACAGTAAATATATGACAGAAAACCAGAACATTCTGCAAAATCAAGCAAGGACAGATAAAAAGCCACTGTAGTACTTGTGTCTACCTTGGATTGGGGGGGGGGTGCTCTGCACACTTACACTGCATAACTGCTCCTTGTCTTGCTTGGACACATCTGGAGTCACTACATGGAGGAGTGGGGTACAACAAGTATGTCACAACTTGAAATGTCTCTGTCTGACTGTGATCGCCCTGACACATTTGTCATACCTTTCAACCTCAGAGCAAGAAATCTGGACAAAGTCATGCAGAGAAGCAGGACAAAGGCCCAAAAATAAGGACAATATTTAAAGATTGCTCTTATAAACTTTCTAATAGAATAGTAGGTCTTGTATTAGTATGAATTTTCTGAAGGGTATGAAATCTGAAAATCAAATGTCTGTCGTTTTCTTACTTCAGTCTTTAATGATTTGCCACTAATTTGCCAGAAAACCACAATTTTATGAAAAATGGACCAAAAATGTGATGCAAAAATATAAAATAGCCATACAATACAGCTGGGAACCTGTCAAAGGGACACTTTTTAATATTAGTACTGTTAGCGTGAGCAGCTGACAAAATAAATGAATCTACATACATTTCTGAAATAAAAGTAATCTATAACTCTGATTATTACATTATTTATTAATTGCAAACCATCCATGTTTTCTTCCAAAATTGACATTTTGCAGAAGGATTAGAGGGAGAACAACATTTTGAGCCAAAATCAGGGACAGTTGAGAGGTTTGGATATGCCCAATTCTATAAAGCAATCTGCACATACCTTTCAACCTGTTAATGCAAGAAATCTGGACAAGGCCAAATATATTGGGGGAACATACAAACAGTATTAAAAATTGCTCTTGTAAAAAGTTGATAGAACAGATCTTGCTTTAGCATGCATTTTTCTGAAGGTTATGAAGTCTGAATCTCAATGTCTGTCATTATTTAGTGACTTAATTCCTAATTGATTTGACAGAAAATCACACATTTTACGAGGAACAAACCAAAAAGAAGAAGCAACAATCTATTCATTCTGTGAATGTCTGGACAGATGAGAGGTATAGTTCAACTGAGCCGGGGCTGCCTGAGTTTACCATCCTTCCCCCTCACAAAATCATGGTCAAATGGAGCCACCCCCTGCAGCCATTCCAATGTCCCATTACTTGGCTATTTCACCCCATTTACCATAAACACTGCAATGTGCATACTGCTTTACTTCTACGATGATTTGGATTTCACTTGAAAGTTTTATTTTGTATTTTACAGCACAAACACTAAAACATCTGCTAAACAAAGCAATGCAGTCTTACAATGAAAACATACTTGGCATTAAAACTCTGCCCTTGAAACTCACATTCATTGAAACAGCAGTGAAATCCACATGCAAAGAAAATACATTTGGGTAGTATAAAGATTAACTTTGAGCTGTTTTCAAATGATAGGCCCCTTGCACACAAACATACATGTGTTGTGTCATACACCTTCCAGATTGTATTAAATTATATTTCTTGTTTTATACAGTACAGTTGTTAGAGGGTGTTTTAACTTTACTGTTTTGAACATTTTTCCAGTAAACAATGAAACAAAATGCATTCACCAATAATGACAAAACTGCCCAATTGAGAACATTTCCATCATAAAAAAGTCTACTCAGACTTATACAATCCACCAGTATCAGTAAATATGCACAATCTCTGCAGAAGTAAGCCATCTAAATAATTCCACATTAAAGAGATCTGTAACTGATAAAGAGGGTCTGGCTAGCAAACAAATTTATATTTCATTGTTTCATCCACAAATAAAGTGTCTGTTGCCCGTGAGGAATAAATTGACTATATTACATTAAAAAAAATGATAAGCCATTAATATTGCAATAGTAAATGGATAGCATACTGATAACAGGTTCATAGTTAGTATCTTTGCCAAAGAATACATTCTCAATACAGCAGCATCTACCCCTTGTGGGAGTAGAACCCACAGCCTTCTGCCTCAAGTGTAAGCACACAACCAGTTGTGCTATTAACAACTCAAGCTGACTAAGCATAAGCAGCACTAAACTTCTCTTCCCCTGCAGCTCTCAGCTCCTTCTAAACTCTACTCAATACTCAACTGTATCTCAACTTTGCAGCACAAGAAATCTGGAAAAAGACAAAATTTATTGGGGGGACAAAAGCCCCAAAACCAGGGACACATTAAACATTACTTGTATAATCTTGGAAAGTTGCTAGAATAAAATGCTGTGTTACCACCATACATTTTACTCCCCAGTCTTGAATCCAGGTCCCTGTGCATAACAGTCAGAGCAACATACCACTATGTCAAATCAGCTGCTTTGTAAAAGAGAGGAAGACTGAAACTTAAATGGCTATCAAGTGCCAAACCACCAGCAATGTGCTAAAAAGAAATGTGAACTACTCAAGCTCCAGGACACTAATGTGAAAGACTATTTATCCACCCACTACAATGCCGCCCCACCAATGGGAAGATGACTATCTGCTCAATACAGACTCCTATACCAAGGCAGGTTTTCATGTTGAAAGACCCTTGAAAAATAAAGACTAAATCAATCTTCAGCAACCCAATAAAATACAACTTTCAACCTTTGGGGATTCTTCAATTAATTGACAAAGATTTCAAACCCTTACACACACACACCTCTTGTTAACATGTATAAAATCTTGCATGAGGCATTACAATAGGTACAGCCATTAGGCCTAGGATATTCAATGAGGCATGTGTTATGTGATGAAAGCAAGCAAAGCTTAGTGGTTTCTTAACCCCACACCCTTGAGATGGATACAAATAAGATCCATAGAACATGCTGTGACTCGCAAGACACAGAACTCTTGCTCACTCCACATAAGACTTGAGAGATAATGAATTAAAAGTGTGGAACACTGGTTTCTAAACAGATCCAGGTTACTGGCACTCAAATCTAATGCATCCAAAAATTTGAATCCAGCTACAAGAAATAAGGACTGGCATGACAAACACCTCCACTCTCCATACAAACTTTACCTAGTGGCCAATCCTCTTACCTCTACAATGCATCTTCCAAGGATCCAGGTGAGCAAGTGAGAAAAAAAGGATACTTTTACAAAGGAACCATATTAAGAACACTCCCAATTTCAATGTGCAAGGCTGCACAACACATTATGTAGCATGTACAGCACCCCTCTCCACTGTATACAAGCAGGGAATAGTCTTGAGAAATGCCATCTGCTGCTGTAGGACACAGATTTACAAGCACCGAGTGATATTAGGTGCAATGCCATGAACCACTACACTTTAAGTGCTCAACTTTTAAAATGCTAGTCTGCTCTTCAGAAATGCTTGAGTCCAATTCCTTTATGAATATGACATGCAAATTGATCAATTCTATGTCAAATGAACCCTAGAGATGCAAAACAGATTTAAAAAAGTCCATACAGCAATGCATATTAAGACTCCAAGCCTTGTACGTAATCTGTAAAATATTTACAATAATCCTAAAGTGTGAAACCAGGAAGCAGCACCCCTAGATGAGACTGCTGGGAGACTGGACTGTAGTGGTATCCAAATAAAGTACTGATGTTGAATTTATTTGCCAAACTCAGATCTTCCCAATGTGTCACATGGGCCCGAAGAATCATTCTGAAAAGTGTTATATTGGGGAAATTATAAGAATACCTACAAATATGTTCTTTACTAGATAAAAATCAGTGATCCCACTTACAGCTTTCAAAACTACATATGCGATGTTCACACCCTCATTTTATTCAACCAAAAAAGCTTTTTACAAGGTGCCAGGTTTTCAACATTGTTGATTGGTTCAGTTTAATTCCTGCCAATAACTTTATAGGTCTTCTGTTGGAAGCTCAGAACAGAACATTTTCCAGTGATGATCTAGTTTGCACATAATAGTGTAGTTACACAGCCTTCTAAGACAGGCATGCTGAATACCCTTAAGTTTCATCCCTGCAGAACACAACACGTGTAAGCGAGCAAAACTCCTCTTCCTTTCCTATCATGCCATAATCTCAAGCAAATTTTTACATCTACTTAAAATGACAACCTTCCAATAATTGCTTTCAGTGCCCCTGCAGGCAGTCTTTAACTCTTGCACGATACTTGTCTAATGCGCACTGCTTCAAAACCTCTTTCTCTCTAGCTGCACCTTTGAGAATAAAGACAATTGTAAATAATATAGCAAAGGGTGCGCGCGCAAACACACACACACACACACACACACACACACACACACACACACACACACACACACACACACACACACACACACACACAGACACACACAAAAAAAACCACACACACCTATCTTGTAAATGACATACATAATCAAAGTCCAAGCCAGTTCCTGCAGCAACGAAGCCAGCCAAAACGGTCCCTGAATCAAAGTCCAAGCAGTCCCTGCAGCAGTAAATCCCTCGAAAGTACAATGGTCCATCAGCAATGAATACCCACATGAATACATAATCCAATGGTCCCTGCAGCAGTAAATCCCGTGAGAGAGAGTAGAGCCCTTCGCGTGACGAGAGTACCAGCCTGCGGATGTTGCATTCTGATCCCCCTCCAGTCTATGCAGTTGCAACTGCATAGACTTCCGGGATATTTGGAGGTACCTGCTGTCTTCTGAGTCCGGACTGCTGATGAGACAGTCTGGAGTCTGTGCGCATGCTCCGGACTGGTTCACCAGCAGTCTGGATATCGGGAAATGCATGTGCGTGTGCGCGATGTTCCGGGAGTTCGCGTTTTTTTTTTTTTTTAGTTTTTTTTTTTTTCATTTTATTTATTTATTGTTTTAATTTTATTTATTTATTTTATTTATTTGTTTTTTCAGCTGGGAGGGCTGCAGTCCTGCAGTCCAATAGCACGTGCCGCCTGATATATATATATATATATATATATATATATATATATATATATATATATATATATGAATATTTATATACATATATTTATATATCACTCTATATATACATATCTAGATATATCTATATACATATATATATATATATATATATATATATGTATATATATATACATATCTATATATATATCCATAGATATCCATATATATATCTGTATATATATATATATATATATATATATATATATATGTATATATCTATATATCTATATATCAATATATATCTATATATGTATATATGCATATATATATATATATATATATATATATATATATATATATATATATACATACATACATATGTATATATATAAATATATATATATATATATATATATATATATATATATATATATACATACACATATATACATATATATATATATATATATATATATATATATATATATATATATATATATATATATATATATATATATATATATATATATATATATATATATATATATATATATATATATATATATATATATATATATATATATATATATCTATATATATACATATATATATATATATATATATATATATATATATATATATATATATATATATATATATATATATATATATATATATATATATATATATATATATATATCTATATATATATATATATATATATATATATATATATATATATATATATATATATATATATATATATATATATATATATATATATATATATATATATATATATATATATATATATATATATATATATTTATATTTATATATATATATATATATTTATATACACATACTTGTAAACAGCCACTCCTGTACATATACATGCACATATATGCAGATATACTGGCCACCTTTCATGGTGGAAATATCAATTATGGAACAGTTGTGAGACATACGATTATGTAATAATATTGCACAGTGTTGTACAGAATGCATTTCGCTATCCTCAGGCCGTATAACCGTAGCAGACCTCACTGGCTGTAACTCAGTCCCACAGCATTTAACCACCACATGACATATACCTGCACTGCTTGCTGTTTTCAATGCCACACACTACAACCTACATAGATATGTGCACATAGCAGCCTTCAAATACATATATATTTCCAGCCTTCACTAACAGTTGCAGTATGTCCCTTGCCCTATGCACATCTGCATATACATATAGATACGGACTGCTACAACATAAGGAGTGTTCACAGAATGTAGAGTACCCTTCAGACACATCATTCAGATGCCAGCAAATACATCTGTGTTACATACCTTACCTTTGTATGTCTCACCTCAGTCTGTTGTACCTGTTGATGTTGTTTTATTTTTATTTATTTAGGTCGGTGTCCTCCACTGCCTCTGTTTGTTTTAATTTTTGTTTCGGTTGGTCGGTGTCTCCAACCACCTCTGTTTTTTTTTTTTTGGTTTGGTCTCTCCAACTGTTTGTCTGTCTCTCTCGCTTGCTCTCTCTCTCTCTCCAGTTGCTGCAATGATATTATTGCATGTGTGGCAGCAAGTACAAGCTGCTTTTGTAGGTATCTGCACATGTGCATGTGATGGCCTCTGCACCAGTTGGTGCCCACCATTTAGTAATTGCATGCAGTCTGCTGTGTGATAATTGCAGTTCTCACTGTGATTTCAGGACACTGCTATAAAATTATGGGTTAGGTAGGTGTAGGCCTTTCAGTTTTGCAAGGTGGGGACCATGCTTGTTTGCTGTGGACACTGTTGTGTCAGTCAGAAGGTTGGTATATGTCTCATATCTGAAGCTGGGTTGTAGCCAGTGAAATGCATGTTGTACTAAAACCTGACTGTTGCTTCTTCAAGTACACTCTTCTCAGTGTGTAAGTTTACTCACACCTCCTAATGCTAACACTGGATACATGGAAGTATGTACTTTCTTTTGGAATTAGGGAATTAACTGACATACAACAGTAGTTATTGCAATGTATTCCTATGGCTTTCCTCTATTCCCTTTACATCCAGTCCTTGTAATGCATGTCATATTTCTTCATTGCAATGAATTCCTATGGCTTTCCTATTTTCCCTTTAAATGCACTCCTTGTAATGCATGTTATATTTCTTTCAGCACCAAGTTATTGTATATATGCTGTGGCTTAGTAGTACATTATGCAGACTGGTGAGTCCAAGGTGTGGGGTTTGAGACTAACAAGGGTATTTTATTTTTCTGCTGAGCAATACGAGGGCCTTGTCATACAGAGTGACAAAGGCACTTTGAAGCAGTTGTAAGTGAGTTGGCGCGGGTTTGTGCGACGCTTACCGATGCTAAGCAACGCTTAGCTCAGCTTATTGTATTTTAGCAATACTAAGCTAAGCTTAACTTAGCTCATTTTATGTTAGCAGTAGTAAGCTAAGCTTGGCAGAGCTTATCATATCTTAGCAATGCAAGCTACTCTTTACAAGTGCTCACTCCCGCTAACCCCCGCAATCATGTCTTTGACAGAAAAGTAAATGGGAAGATAGGAATGTGGTGATAAAGGGTGCTCAAAGAGGGGAAGACAGTAGGGAAAATAGCTTGTGATGTACACGATGGGTGTGGAGAAGGTCCATAGCTGCCCATTTCTTTACCAGCAACAGCTGTGCGTATGCAATACATTAGGTGGGATATTTGAAACCTTCCACCCCTGAGAGAGTGGTGAGGACATCTAAGTATGTTGTCCTACCAATTATGAATATCAGGCACATGCACTGTTTGTGAACAGCTATACTGTCATTAGTACGTTACTCACATCTGAACAGTTTATGGTTTGTGTTGGCATTAGCACAGTCTGCTCAGGACGACTGGACATATTTCTGTACTGTGTATGCCTACCTACAATGCCTACCTACACCCCTGGTTGTGCCTGACTACACAGCTATAGAGTACCTTTTGGTAGGGGTGCAGAACTGCAGTGTGCATTACTTATTATCGTGTGATGTTTATCTTGCTGAACATGCAGAGTTGCTGTGTACCTGTAAGTCTATGAAGGCTTGTAGTCTGTCTGAGTAGCTCCCACCTGTGGACATATCCAGATGGTAGACAGAGGTCAGCCTAGTATTCTTTGACTGTGCACCACAGCAGTCTTTTCAGCACCTGAACAATGGCATTGTCACAGGTGGTTGCTAGCAGTACATGGCTACATCTTTTGCTATTTCTGTGTTGTACTTCTACTTGAGGGCATGCTTGTGGAATTCATTCTACAGCTATTTGCAGAGTGTGTAACAGCAGACAAGCTGATATGCCTGTGTGTTTCTGACTCTTCCAGGCCTCAGATACTCTCACGTATATATTTGAACAGCCTCAGGGAAAGGTACATATAACTGGGATACACCTGTGATATAGTTCTGACATTTTTCAGTTCAGACTTTGGGTGATTCAGAGAATTTCTATTACTACACCTTTTCTGATGTGCAAGCGGTGTCTACTCTCACTTATTGACATTTGTTATGAAGTGAGATTCAACACCTTTCTGCCTACTGTTAGTACATTTCAGGGGGAGTCAGAGGGGCACAGCTAACATCTGTTTACTAATCAGGGTCATCACTGTAGAGCAGTCACTGTTGGGAGGTCTAGCCTGTGACCTATGCTAATATGCCAGTGTGTATCCTGCTCTGATACTGTGTGGGGTTTGTAAGCTGCTACTGTAACCTTATTCCCTACTAGCATGGCTGATTCTCTTTTCACAGTCATGTCATGTAATTCAACAATACCTGCTGGTTAAGGCCCACAGTACAAGATTTGTGTTATGGCATTCCTATTTTCCCTTTACATTCCCTCATAGTAATGCATGATATATTTATTACAGCACCAAGTTATTGTATCTCTGTTGTGGCTCAGTGGTAATTCATGCAGTCTAGTGTGTCCAAGGTCTGGGGTTCGAGACTGACAGAGGTATTTTATTTTGCTGAGTAGCAGACTACAGGCCTTGTCATACAGAGTGACTAAGGCACTTTTAAGCAGTTGTAAGCGGGTTTGCATGAGTTTGCGTGACACTTAGCTATGCTTAGCTAAGCGCACACAAGCGCATACCCACTGACTACTGCTTAAAAGTGCTTACTCCCGCTAACATCCACGCTAATTTCTTTTAAAGAAAAGAAAATGGGGAAATAGGAAAGTGGTGAAAAAGGGGGCAGAAAGAGGGTAGGGCAGTAGGAAAACAAGCTCGGGATGTGCAGGAAGGATGTAGGGAAGGTCCATAGCTGCCCCATTCTTTACCAGCAACAGCTGTGCATATGTTAGAAATTTAGAGTGAGATTTGAAACCTTCCACCTCTGAGAGAGGAGTGAGGACAACAAAGTATGTTGTACAGCCAATTGTAATTATCAGTTTATATGTCCAGCAGACATGTGTGCGAAATGGGCAGCTATGTATGGGGCGTAATTTTTTTTGCGGGTACAGATTGCCCTTTTTTTATTTTTTTTTTCAGGTAAGAGTAGAATGTGAGGTAAAGGAAGTAGGAATATTGAGGGAGGTGGGTTGGGGAGGTTAACAGACAAGACAAACAAGACGCATACAGAGGCGGAGTATGACACATGTGGTGGGTACACACAATTGACGGGGAATGGATGTTTGGATATCGCAAGCCCATGAGCCCACAGATGGCAACAGTGGAACTGAGATCCTCACCCATGGGCAGTTACCACTGTGTCTTCACAGCCCAGGCCGAGGTTGTGCTGGGGGCTGGATAGGAGGGGCAGGCACACCCGTGAGTTGTGCCACTCTCGCCTCAAGCTGGCATAGGGGATCAGTCACGGAACACCTGATCTCACTACGCACCACAGACCAGACCCTTTGGAGGGTGAGTGGAGGCTCTCCTCTGGCCACACTTGCAGAGGGGGGGCAAGCCCCATCCCCTGCAGCGCTTCCACCTGAAGGTGGCACAGGGCCAGTGGAGGAGGAGGTCCCGGGCTGGGCACTGGTGCCAGGTGCAATCGCCAGCTGAGGTGGGAGAGGTGGATCTGCTGGGACCCGCCTTCCCAGTTGTCCTATGTTTAGCAGTATTTAATGGCATTTTGGGTTAGTAACAAACAACACCATTCCAAATTAGTTGTAACAGCATGCATTAGTATTCCCATTAACCAAACACACATGAATTCTAAACGTTGAACAGCAAGCATAACACATACATATTTAGAACAACAGTGGACATTCCAACAGCATGCAGGGTTGACTGGTGGCAACAGGCCATCAGGTTTGGATATTTGAACAGGGCACATGCATCAACGTACATGCAGATATGTAAAAACCAACAGGACAAATGTCCATAGGAATTAATTGTGAATACACATACCCAGTTTGGTGTGGAATGGCATCATTTGTGAACATAACATAGGGTGGTAAAATATTACATTAACAACTTAAAATACCTATACTTATACTGTACATTCCTACTAGATGCAGATATATATCCCCTACATGTATTAGTACAGTTCCCTGTATGTAACCTTAGAAATGTTGGTGATGGAGATGTTACTGCTACATTAATATACATTCCATTTGTATTCATATATGTTCATATCTGGCTGTGTTCAGGTAAAGTATCCTGCTACATTTGAGCAGTTACATACAGTTTTAGCAACACACTGACATTTGTGGGATCACAAGCACAATCTGCTGATGTACCGGATTAACATGTACATACTATACATGTAACAGTTAAGGACTATAAATATTCTTCTGTGATACTGGCATTCCCATCAGCCAGTTTATATGGGCCTAGACAACTGTGGATGTTCAGCATTTCATACAACCATACTATCTCCATAATGCAAGGGTAAAACAACATATCCAAAATGTGGGACAGACACAGTCCAGGTATTGTACTTTATTAAAAACATTTCACTCTTTGGTTGTGGCTGTCTCATTCATTTCATTATGTAGTGCATGCAGTATACCTTTATTCCAGACTTCTTACACCTTTATTGGTAGCTTCAAACTCTTTCTCACACTCTCTCACTTATTTTATATTTACTTAATTCCAGGCTTTATTAACATTTATTACTGGATTATAACAATCCTTTCCAGCTGACTCACTTATTTCATATGACAGTATATACAAGGATGTATTCAAGACTTGTCTGTCCTTTATTGATGGATTAGAACCCTCATTTTCAGGCTGAAGCAGTTATCTGATATTACAATACATGTGGAAACTCTATTTGAGACTTGTTTACTCTTTATTAATGGATTACAATACTCTTTTTCGGGCTGCATCACTTATCTGATCTTAGAATACTAACAGAAGCTTTATTCTAGGCTTATTTGCCCTTTATTACTGGATTACAACACTGAACTCTTTTACAGGCTGTCTCACTTATATTCTATAATAATACCAGCTGAATAATTACTAACCTGCCTGGTGGCACAGCCTTAACAGCCTATCAGCATAGGCTTGCCGATTCGCAGAACACCTGCAGCTGTAATATAAATGAAGGGATATTGGAACATACCTATCCATACTATAGGCTAGGATAGCATTTCTTACATACTTAATTACATGGATACTTACTCAGTAGTGGGGCATTGGGCATATGACGGGCCTCCTGGATCCATCAGTTCAGTTGGTCCTCCTTTCGATGCTTCAGGTCCGCATGGTGGTGACGGACCTGCTTACCAGTCCTGGGAATGCCTGTGGCACTGGTAAGATCATGTGCCAACTGGTTCCATGCCTCTGCCTTGTATGCTCCCCATTGAACCTGGCCCTGCACGAGTCAGCCTTCATGTTGGTGGACTAGGAGCCAAACCATATATTTAGACTCCTCAATGCCCCACCATTGCGCTCTAAAGCGATTACCCTCTCCGACGCCTGCCATCCTGACTTCAAGTGGGTACCACAATCAGTTATGGCGAGTATTCCCGTCCTATGGGGCTTAAATATGCCACATTTCCTGCACTTTTTTGTGATTGGTCATTTTTGAGATTTCTAAGCTGACTGCAGACCTACTTAGTAATGGTTAATCTACCATTTCTATGTATATGTATGCTAATAATGGCTGTTTCTCCTAAGCTGTCATGGCTTAGTGGTTCTGTAGTTTGATTATGATGCACAGGGTCCTGGGTTCTAACCTTGTCACTCTTTTATTTTAATACTGTCTAGACAGGCTAGGGGGTGTGGCTGCATTTAAGCAACCTAGCTCTACGTTGCTCCCCGGTGCCCTACAGTGCCCTGGTTGGCACGGCGCGCACGTCCGCGCAAACACATTGCACTGGGTAAAGCGTATTTAAATGTTGGGCAACTCTATTGCGCTGTTTAAAGTGCTATTACACTATGGGCAACTCTGTTTAGCTGGATAAAGCGCTATTAAACTATAGGCAACTCTGTTTAGCTGGTTAAAGCGCTATTAAACTATGGGCACCTCTGTTTAGATGGGTATAGCACTATTAAGCTATGGGCACCTGTGTTTAGCTGTGTAAAACATTTCTTAACAGCAGGCTATTATATATCTGGGTCTTTTTAAAATATATATTTTGTTCACTGATACATTGGCCATGTCACTGCTTTTAATAAAATTTTAATCATATTTGTCTGGTATTATTTCAAATACTGATTTAAAACATAAATAACAAGGGGAGTGGTGGGACTCGAACCGTGAATGCCTTCTCTTTGTGCATAAGCTCTACCATTACGCTATTGCTATTTGGATTAATTTGCATAAGTAGTTCTTATATGCTCCTCAATGTCACAATTGCTAACTGTGGTTAAGCAATGGGCACACCCGTGCAAACAAGCATAAATATGGGCAGCTATATCGTGGATTTAAAAAAAAACTTTTTTTCAGTTTTTTAACTCTGATGGGGGTTTACAGTGTCAGGGAGTGTGGTGTTGGGTGCAAGTACATTTGAGCGGACTCGCTCTTGTCTGTTGACATTATGCTTTTTAAAACCTTGCAGGGGCGTGGACTTTTAGACTGCTCGGCAGTCGGACACGCCCCCTGCTTGCCTACTCAGTCCGTGTAAGAGTTACAGATGAGTCAGCATGCCCTCATGAATATTCATGGCACGCTGACATCATACCGTTCAACTGCAGCCTCCAAGTAAGACATATTAAGTCTTACACGGAGGTTTCGTGAATCCGGCCCTAAATCTTTACAGATGACAGAACACCAAAAATTAGAAATAAAAAGAATTACTAGGAAAAAAAAGGTTTGGCTTGCTATAGCTCTTCAAACTATCACTGAACTTAATTTGGAAACCATGAATCCTTTCAGAAAGGAAGGATAGATTTTTCTGCTAGTTTAAACCACAACTTTAAAAGCTACTGACTTAGTTTTAATTTCAACAATGTTGCTCTTTTAAACTAGCTAATCTGTGACAGACTTAACCTGAGATCATTGCAACTGTCTTGTGGCTTAGTAGTTAATTCAATTTTTAAATGAAGATTCATTTCTTCAATTAGCTTAATGGCTGCATTTTGTTTAGCACTGTAAAATATATATAATAAGCAGTGTGTGTGTGTGTGTGTGGGGGGGGGGGGGCCCAACCCCCTGCAAAATTGCTCGAAATTTGCTGTTAGGATGTGGTTACTATGGTAACACACATGCTAACAGTATGAGAATGTGTTTCTGGTATTTCAAATTACGTTGAATTTGGAAAACCAGAAGTCGACATTGTACGTTCGACATTTGCTGAATTTCGACATTAATTTTCATTGAAACAATCACTCATGTGTTTCAACATTTTGGTAGTAAGCCATTTTTAAAAGCTGGTATTGCATTTGCGGCCAGACATGAATGCTGCAACGCTCCATGTGTAGTCTACACTGAAAAAACTTGCTTGCTACAGTTTAAAAGTAAAAAAATTTGCGCATGTTTTAGTTTAAAACAAAAAAGATAGAGAATTTTTTTTAAACTAAAACATGAGTGCTGTAGCTCTCCATGCTGGCACGACAAACTGTAGAAACTGTTTTGATA
Source organism: Protopterus annectens (assembly GCF_019279795.1). Lineage (NCBI taxonomy): Eukaryota > Metazoa > Chordata > Ceratodontiformes > Protopteridae > Protopterus > Protopterus annectens. The sequence continues at coordinate 1,901,528,347 of NC_056735.1, forward strand.
CTTTTGTAGCAAGAAGTTTGATGTAGTTTAAAAGATGACATTTTTTTTTAATAAAATGTGTTGAAATAGGGTCAGAGCAGGGCTTAGAAATAGGACCTGAATGGCTGGTGGTGTCAAGCATCTGGCCACCTGGTTGGTATGTCAGTCGAAGGTACGTCCATTTTTTTTTTCCAATGGAAGAGCTGGGGGTTTCGATCTAACTGTAATAAGACAATCGCTACAAATGTAGTGATCAGCTTAATACAGTAAAGTGATTTTTTTCTTCTTTTTTTTTTTTGCTCTTCAGTGGAAGAGCTTGAGGACATCGTTAGTGCCAGCTACTCTTCTAGTTCTGAAGCATCAAAGTACCAAGGAAGGCCTGACTCCTAGAATGATGGCTCAAGTGATAATGCCTTCTGAAGGTGTGAAGCTAAACCCATAACATTTCTGTACAAATATCCTCAACTGATACATTTCTGAATCAAGAATGAAAGTTGCCACAAGCCTGGTGGTGTTGAATTTGACAGCTGAATTTTCCAAAAGAGCAGTTACTCATCAAGTTAAAAACACACTACAGTTACTAATCCACTTCAACAGGGTCTGACTAGCCACTACATGTCCTCTTCTCCCTGGAGCAAAGGAAAAGCGCAGATGTTGAACATTTCTAAACTCATGCACCTTCTTCGGGGGACTTCAGCTGATAGTGCTTACCCAACATGCAAATGGCTCTTTCTCCCCCTGGATTCAGCCTCGAAAAGATAACAGAGAACTGAATGGATGAGCTTAAAGACAGTTGGAAAACTACCACTGAAAGTGAATGTCAGTTAATCTTAAAATTATAACCCTTGCAAAAAAATATATAGGATTCCCTACAGTAACAGCAAGCAGCTCAAACAGGCTATCAGCAGAGATGACAGCCACAAAGACCGGCATCTGTTGAACTTGAACCAGTTGCTTCAAATGGAGGATAGATAAACCTCTCATTCATGGAGTTTAATTTTCTAGAGTGGAGGGGACTAATTAATGCCCTGGGCAGTCTCCAGAGTGGTGAACCCTCAATCCAAAGTTGAAGAAGAAAAGAGAGGTCCTCTGCAGTTGAGGAAACAAGGAAAATGGCACTGTATTTGTGTCCAGTCAGTAATGTTTTTGAAGTGCAGATTGTGAGCTCTAAGAGCTGCCACCTTCACCTCACTTCAGTTATTATACTAGGTCTTTTCCCCGAGATGCAGCAAGTCAGAGTTACAATAATTATACTGGTAATATATGGTATCTCCTGCTGCATCACAGATGTTAGGGATGAAGCCTGTAACAGGACAAAATACATTTCTTATATATATATATATATATATATATATATATATATATATATATATACACATACGCACTTTCAAGTTTGTTGTTGACTATTATTTTTATTGCTCACCCAAAGGAAACTTATCTGCCCAGAAAAAGATCAGCACCAAGCCAATCATGAATCCTTGAATGTCTTATTGGAGTGTATTATTCTGCAGCAGTAAAGTTCCGAAGGGCTTAGCACCTCAGCTTAACCTGCTTGATAGTCTGGGTGCACAGAAGGTGCTTTGAAGCTCCGGAAGCTAGCTGGCTGTTACATTCTTAGTAGGATATACCCTATATAGCTAAGGCTGCTGCAGCTGTGATCAATATGATGACCAGTGGCACTGTAATCATGCAGCAATTTTTAAACCACAGGATGAAGAACACATCCACCATTATCTCCCCCTTGTCCTACTGAATACATTAGAAAAGGATGTGAGAACAATAATTTTCTGTGTGGCAAAAAAGTTAGTCTTCTGGGTGCCCATAAACAAAAAATACCTTCACCAGACAGTATTTCCAAATCCTCAACTCCAGAAGCTTCAGCTGTGGCTAATATTTTATTAAATATTGAATATGAATGGCTGTAAGTTACATTACTTTCTGCATACCCACTACCAGATATGCACTGCCTGTCTGCAAAGGAAGCATGAGCATATGCTGTTCTGTTTGCTTATGTTCTACACCACTGCAAGGATAGCTAATCTCAGCTCTCTTCTACTGCTTTCTGGGTAAGGAACACTGCCTGAAGCTGCAGTTAGCTAATGCAGACCCATCTCAAGGTGGAGTCTTAATTATTCAGGACCTTGGAGAAGCTGAGATAATATCTTAAGCTACTAAAAAAGCAACATTTGCCACTCAAAGTCATAGACATGGACCTGTTACTAAAAGGTCTATGAGACCATGGTAACTCTGACTACTCTTATAACACCAGCACCCTCAGGTATGCAAATCCAGGTATGTACCATCTCCTGCATCCTTACTGAGGATGCCACAAAGTGTTCAGCTCTGTCCCATTAATGGCACTCCTTTGAACCGAGCTGAGAGAGGACTTCTTTCAGTTTCTGTAGTTCAGAGTCTGTAACCCTACGTCTGCCCAGGCAAAGGAAGATCTAAAATGGCTGGAAGAAGAGCCAAAAAGAAAAGGATCCAGATTCCTATGGGAGGCACAAATTGAAAACCTTTTACATTTGTTTTTGTAAATCTTTGTGGTAGATGGTCTTTGGGATGAAGAATGTGGATTACATGGGAGGAAAGACTGGACTGACTAGCCATTATTGGAAGTGAAGAAATCAAAAGGTTAACTTGAGGACATGAATGTCCAAGTGAGGCATCTCAGACAGCTGACAGAGAAGATCTGGATTGGGTTCCAGTATCCAAGGAAGGTCTATCAGATGAGGCTAGAGAAAGGGAAACCATACCTGTCTAGGACAGAAGGGGACAATAAGAATGACCATGACCTGCCTGAGGCTTTCTGCAGGAATTTCAACATTAGACGAGGAGGGGGAAAGGCATACATGAGCTTGGGGGCCAAACGTGGGTCACAGCATCCCTTGTTGACTCTCATTCCTGGGGGATCAGGGCAAAGTACCTGTTACACTTCGTGTTCTGAGTGGAGGCAAAGTGACTGCAGCACAGTTGACCCCAGCGACAAAAAAATTTGTTCTGCCACTGTCAGATTGAGGGACCACGCATGAGGTATAAGGATAGACCTACTCAGCCTATCAGATAGAATACTGGATTTCCCTGAGATGTGCTTTGCTACCAGCATAGCAGGTAGGACCATGTTCCTCTCTGCTTGTTGATGCACCAGACTACATTGTCCATCTGAATGGAAATCACATCTATAGGGAGCCCTGACAGGCCTACAATGCTAGGAGGACTGTACTCACCTCCAATACAATGATATGAAGGCTGGCCAAAGAAGAGGACCACATGCCTGGGACAGTCTGCCCCATGAAGTGCCCCCCACCCAAATTCAAGGCATCCATGGTCAGCGTGGCCTAGAGAGGCTGAGGAACAAAGGGGCAACCTTGAAAGACATTCAGAGACTTGAGCCATCTACATATCTGCATTCTGTAGATGTTTTTGAGAGATACTTGGGAGTTCATGGGTTGATGTCTGATGGACCACTGCACTGAAAGTGCCCAATGAAGAATTCTCGTGTGATATCTGGCTAGAAAAAATAAGGTAATGGAAGCAGTCATACAACCCAGTAGGTAAATAATTAGTCTTGCTAATGGCTTCTGACAAGAAAGGACTGCTAATGTCTGCTTCTAAAGGGTGGCCAACATGTCCTCCGGAAGCCCTGCTATTTGCCACTTTGTATTCAGGTGAGCTCCTACAAATTCTATTGTCTGAAAAGGGAGAAACTTGGACTTGTCCAGGTTCACTGTAATGCCCAGTTCAGTGCAAAGATGGCGCAAGGACTCCCTGACCAGGATGAAAAGATTTCCTGATGGGGGCAAAGATAAGCCAGTCATCCATATACCAGAACACCCAGAACTCTTGCAGTTTGAGATGAGCTGAGACCAGTGCCATAAACCTGGTGAACACTGGAGGGCTATGGTGAGACCAAAGGGCAGGGCTCCGAATTGGAAATGACTGGTTCCCAGCCAGAAGCGTTAAAAACCTTGTGGAGCACCTGTCCATCTTTATGTGGTAGTACGCATCCAGAAGATCTATCGAGCAGATCCAGTTGTCTTTTCTCAATAATGGATGAATGGATTATAGAGTGACCATCTGGAACTTTGTCTGTCTGACATATTGACTGAGATGGCTGAGGTCTAAAATTGGATTGAATATCTTTTTGGTGCTAAAAAGAATCTTGAGTAAGTTCCATATCAGTGCCCATCAGGTGGGACCTCCTGGATGATTACCTTGTCCATCAGCTTTTTTATTCATATAACTGTGGTGTTTCTTTGGAAGAGTGGAACACCAGGAAGCTTCCTTTGCAGTGGGGGGGGGGGATGAATAACTTATGGTTATGATCTTCTGCAGCCATTTGTCTTGGGTGATGGATGTCCAGGCCATTTGGGTTCATAGATAACCCCCCCCCCCGACTGCCTCCAGAGTATGGCAGTTGGGCAACTGTTCAGGAGTGCTGGCAAGGCCTGTTGCAGAATGGCCCCTGGAATCTTGATTCTGCAGGCCACCTCTGCCACTGGTATGATGTTCACCAATAGCATTCCACCTGTTGTCCCAGGGGAGATTATCCCCAGAAGTTTCAGGAGAAAACCCTTGTGACTTTCAGAACCAAAGCTTCTTCCCTTCCTTATGGATCCTAAAAAAGATGTCTGGGGGTAGAGGATCATGGCAAAATGAGTTTTCTCATCTTGCTCACTTTTGGAGAGCATGTCTTTGACTTTAGGCTTAAGCAGTGTCTAGCCATCATACACTGACAAAGGACATCTTGAAGTGCTCTGCAAAGACAAACAAGCATATTCTAGGCATGTCTTCTTGCTTGCAGTTATGCTGGCACCTGTCACTCTTGAAGTGCCCTCAGTACCATTAGAAATCAAGCACATAAGACACATTTGAAAGGGACTGAAGGGTGGCCAGCTGTGAGTCTAAAATTTTCTTGCTCTCTGCAGAGATGGACCGGAGAGAGATTTGGAGAGCTCCTTTGTCAGATCTCTCTGAAAATGTCTCACATGTGCCAGGGCCCTCAGTGTGAAGGTTGCTGAAGTGAATACCCATTCCCCAAATCTGCCCAATGCCCTGGATTCTCTGTTGGGGGTGTGTGGAAAAAAGAGCTTCCTTTGGCAAGCTCCTTTTTGGTGGCCATCGCCACTACCACGGAATCAACTGTGGGACCCTTGCACCAATACAGATGGTCTTTGGGTGACACTAACAATTTGTCTGACTTGTGAAGAATTGGTTCAGTCACATCAAGCTCCTTCCATGCCTGCTTTGTGATAAGGTCAACCATCTCATCAGCAGGAGGGACCACCAAAGAAAAAGCTGAGCCAGACCCAAAGGCCTCAAAAACACTGACTCCTCCTGGGGAAGGGTATTCAGATGACCATCTGTCTTTCTGTCTCAAATGTTCAAGGATCTTACTGAACAAGATGCCCTCAAGGTGGGATCTAGTAGACTGCTCCCCTTCATCAAAGTCAGCATCTTCGGTTAATGACTCCTAAAATGAGTCAATGTGCCTTCTCTTGCATGCATGCTTCTGAGGAGCCTCTGCAGTGGGGTGTTCTATTGAGGACTCAAGAGAAGTGGGAATCCTGAAGACAGATGCTTTCGAGGATCGAAGGAACAGAATGAGCAGGACCAAAGCCCAAAGGGATTCAATGGGGGATGGACACAGAGAAGTGAGGAAGAGAAGTCTGCTCATCAGATAGGGACATCAATCTCTGAACAGCCTCAAACTTTGAAGCCAAAGGGGATCCCAAAATCATCCTGGATGGAGCTGAAGCAGCCACTCCAAGCAGATTCAAGAATCAGACTCAACCAGGTCTCTGAAACTGATGCCAGAGCCAAGCTGTCTAGTGCCAAGGCTCTGACAGGAAGGGATGGCTCCAAAAACTTTGGAGTCAACCCCGTCTCCCCAGATATGATGCTTCATTCCCAAGATCTTTCCAGATCTAAGCTACTTGGAGCCAGTCAGAGCAGAGAAGCCCTCAGAAAAGAATGCAACCAGGTCTTCCCTTCTGATATGGACAAGACCTATGTAGCACTTAGATCCACAGTCCCTGAACCTTGAAGAGAGTTTGGTGTAGGAGTAATAATGGGATGAGGGGAAGGACCTAAGCCCATAGGTCTGACAGTGGTCAGAGTCAGGAGCACTCCAAAATAAATTTGGGTCCCAAGGAACATCCTCATCATACTATCCATGACCACATCAGAAAGGCTTCTGGTAAAATGAACTGACTGAAACAAAGATGTGGACATGGGCCTGGAAAACCTATGAAAGGTCTTCCTCTGTAAAAAAGGGGAAAGTAGCCTTAGGGAAAGGGACTCCAGAGAGAACCTGGGCTCTGGCAGCAGAGGTATATTGAATCTGACAACTATCGGCTCTAAGGTGATGGTTGGATCTGAAGATTTTGGAACTTTTGCTGCTGTCGTTGAAGAAAAAGCAGATGAAGTGGAATGGTCCAGATAATGCTTTCTGGACTCTTTAGGCTTTTCCTTCAGTCTATTACATATTTTCTCTTCCTTATGTCTGTCAGAATGGCTTCTTGACAGAGAGGGAAGATCCAGATGCAGAAGAATGGGTAAAGGATGAATCTTTAGCAAGGGCATGGAGAAGTCCCATCAGAACAAGTTTATTCATTCACTCAGTGATAGCACTAGGACCAAAAGCAGTGCAGATGGGGCACTGTTCATCCAGGTGGGCAGCTCTGAGGCAATATACACACTTCATATGCAAATCTGAATTTGCTATCTTGTGACCACAGGCCACATATTTTTGAAGCCTGATGGTTTATCAGCCATTGTGTGAGAAAGAGACTCGGAGTCACCATAAACACTGACAAACATGGGAAGAAGGCACAACACACAACTAAATTACACTACTAACAACAGGTATAACTATAACTACCAATAATGCTAAATCCCTAAGACGTAATATAACTTTACACTAGTAAAGAAAAAACTGCTGACTGAAGAAAGAGCACCAAAGGTGCAAGAGATAACAAGCTCAAACTCTGTAGATTATAGCTATGCAACTATAAGTTAAGGAGAGACAAGGAGCACTAACCCCTAGCAAGGCTATAAAATAAAAAATAAATAAATAAATAAAACTCAAGGTATATAAAAAATCAACAAAAGATCAGTATTTAACTAAGGTAAGCCTGAGCAGTGGAAACCACATCTAGTCAAACAAGTGGCAAACAAGATCTAAGGTAACTTCAGGGGCAGGAAGGGATTAAGGATAAGGGGAGGAGCCTGAGCGTTGGCTCCAAAGTCTAGAGTGGCCAAAGTCAAATCCAAGGTCAGATCTGAATATCCAACAGATGGAAGAGACAACATCAAATCATAACGTTTTGTAGTTGGAGATTTTCTTGCCTCCTTAAACACTTGCTGCACATCCTCATGAAACAAGTGACTAAAAGGTATCAAAACAGAATCATCCAGACTGTCATTTGCAATTGCTGAAAACTGGGGTGTACCATTCTCCCCTGATGCTGTGTGAGCAGATACAGTCTGTAAGAAAGCTTGGGGGAAATGCCATTGGCCTATTCAATTAAAAGGAAAAATCAACTTTGCCTCAGCCAAAAGGGGGTTACATAAGTGATCTTTGGTAATTCTTTCTTAATCTTTAGAAAAACCTTGGGAATCATTTGAAAGATTAGAAATGCATACAGAAACATTCTTAATCATGGGAATGACAGCACAACCATCTTCCAAGCATGGCTGCAAGGATGTATTGACCATCATTTTGTTTTAGTTGTCTACTTTGAAAGAAGGTGAACCCATCTAATTGAGGTGTTCCCTACATCTGGAACAAGTCATGGAAGACCTCTAAATGGATTTTCCAGTTGTTAAGAGCCTGTCCAGGATCTGTTTAGTCTGTCAGACATTATTTTTTGATGGGGTGAACAAGGCCTCAAGAGTCAGAGAATGCAGAAGAGCCAGCTTCCAGGCCATCACTTCCAACCAGCACAGAGAGTATTGACCTTGTACTCCTTTGTTTAATTTAGGTACCATGTCACAGTGGTGTTATATGTGACCACTATAAGAGGACCCAAAGTCCATAAGTGGTGAATAACTTTTAAGGTATGAATCACCGCCAACATCTCTTTCACATATATGTGCTTTGGTGTGTTATGAGGACCCCACAAGTCCTGTTCTTGAACTTCCATTGACACTGCTCTCCAGGCAAGACATGAAGAGTCCATCTGGACAGATTAGAATGGGGTCTGAAGAGAGACAGAATCCTGGATTCAGAGGCATTTGATCCCTCTACCACTTCAGTTCCTGTTTAACAGATCTCAGTACTGGTAGCTAAGAATCCAAGGGATGAAGGAGCTTGGTACAACAATTCTTCAAGTACCACTGAACTTTTCTGATATAAAAGTCTGATTAGTGTTATCATGAGGATCATTAATGCCATAAGGCTTAGAATTTTGAGGAATTATCTTGCTGATGCCACGTCTAGAAGAGAGAAATCCAAGAAAATGCTCCGATAAGTCAGAACTTTGTCTTCTGGCAGTAAAAGCCATCCTTTTAACTCTGTCTATCCAACACCCCCAGAACACAATTCACTGAGAGGGTTTACGGAAGGACAATAGAAGATTTAATTTAAAGCCCAGGTGGGAGAGGAAAAATGCAAGCTTGTCTAAGAACTTCAAGCACCTGTATACAGAATCTGCACAAATCGTCAAGTCATCAAAATAAGGTAATATGTAGATGCCTAGGGTTCTGCAATAGGTTACCACAGGTGGTCAGAAACTTTGCAAACACTGGGGTCAGACACTATGTAAACACTTGAGGTATAATAGATATGTGATGGGTCCCTACTCCAGGCCAGCAATCAAGGAGACTCAGTCCTCACCACTGACTCTGTTGAGGGATGGCTACTAACAGCAAAGATGGATTCACAAAGTGTTTTCAGATGCAGCCCCCTGCACCAAGTACAATTTCCTTCAAGAGCACACAGGGAGCACATTCCAGATCTGGGGTTTGTCTCTCCTTCTCTCTCTAGTTCACTTTGGAACTCTGTGTCCCTGTTCTCAGTAGCTGTCGCATGCACTTGGATATTTGAGTTTCAAGAACACACACATACACACCTGGGAAAAGCTGGCGCAGATTTACTAGCTGATAATCACAGTGCCACCAGTCAGCTATCCTAAGGTTCTTACAAAGGGTACCCAATTATGCTATGTAAAATTAATACTAATACAAATCATAGGGTGTGACCAAAGCAGCAAGGCTTTTAGGAGCGGCCACAGTGTCACTAAAACAAACACAAGTACTCTCAAGATGTTAAAAGTATTCTCTAAAGGACCAACCACACTAAAAGGTACTGAAATATTTAATGATAAATAATAAAACAAAAACAGGAGAATACTGAATACAATAAACAAGAGTTTCAACCACAGTTATAAAAAATAATATAGTTGGGTAGTTTCTCACAGATGCAGAAAACAATACTAAACTATTCTCACTAAATGTCCCTGACTAACTAAAGAATTACTGTTATAAAAATGTTCAATCCAGGCAGAAACTTAATTCACACAGCAAATGTATTACAATAACAATCCAACATACTCTAGCTCCACAGCCAAACAGCCTTCTTGGAGTTGATAAAACACTAATTTACACACTCTTAAATACTAGAAATGATTAAACCAATAAATTAATTAACCAATAAAAAATATCTCATTACAAGATTTTTGCCAGTTACATTTCCTATTCAATTCAGCGGGTGTCAGAGTGCCATATTTTAAAATAAAAACAGTCTCCTTAAACAGTAATCTATTTTTAAGAGCAACGCATTTTCATCTATAACATATTCCAAAATACATCCCTTTAAATTAGACTAAATCCCACCATGATTGCTGTAATATATACTGGTGTCATACAGGCAGCTTTATAAACATTTTTAATGCCGGTAAGAGAAGGGAATAGTCACATAATTGGGCATCTTGTCCTCTATAAGGTCATATACTCTGCTTAGCTCTGGGGTAGTTTTCAACTGCTCCCAAGCAAAAACATCATTAAATTTAGCAATCTGAGAAAAATGAACACTTTGTTTGGACTTAAGTTCAGGTTCACATCCTGAAGAATCAGACTGACTGGACTCTGTGTAAACAAGGAAATCACCATTGTCCTTATCAGATGCCACATCATTCTCTGAAAGAACAGAAAGGTCTCTAACCAAACTAGCACTAAAGCCATGTGTGGGAACACAAACACCCAAATTAGGTGTCTGCAGAACACTCTTAGCCAAGGAAACCACATCAGCCTTATAAAAAGCTATAATTGGATTATTAGCTTTATGATGAAGCTTCTTTTATTTTTTCTTGTGAACTTCATTACTAGATAAAATATCTCGGGTCAGAGTATTATGTCTGGCAACAGATCTCTTACTCTGGACTATGCCTGTACCTAAAAGGTTTGGTTCAGCCATACTTATGTCAGGTACTGCAGCAGCCCCAGAGGATGTGTCTAACCCCCATTGCATACTGATTGGCACAGCTATACTAGAGGGAGATGAGGCAAAAGGTAAATAATCTGTGGGCCAAGCAGTACCCCAGTGTGACAAAATCACTAGCTATAGGCTATGGCATATTTTTATTTTGTTTTTTCTTTTTAGGTGCAACTGGAGTTGATGGGGGTGTGGGCACCAAAGTTAGGATCCATCAAGACAGTGGAGAGAACACCAGCCAGGATAATAAACGAACAGTACTGGATAATGTATCACATTAAGTACTTAAAGTTTCTAGTAATGATTATGTTCCCACATAAATAAACTTTGCCAAACAGTGCTACTGTCACAAAAACAGTTTGAAGTGTGTTCAAAATTATTTTACAACTGACAGAAGTTAAGGGATTTCCAGTACACAAAGTCCAAACACCAAAGCAACCAATGTGCCAAATCAGTGCTATACATGATCTCCACATGTTTAATTATGTTAAACTGCCCTAAAATAATGTTTAATAGCAATACACACTATATTTTCTTGTCAGAGAGTAAAATCTCCATAGTACATTACTGCAATCAGACATTAAAAACACACAGAGTAGAGCCATACATATAATAAATAATTTAAAAATGCTGAAAAATCTAATTCTGCAATATTTTCCTGTCAAGAGATGAAGATAAAGCAGAGTAACAATAGTAGTGATTAATTTGTGGTTCTGACTGCACCAGACAGTCCCTAGCATCTAACAGCCCACATATACATTGTACTTCTGACAGAAGTGCTGAACCTTTCCTCAGAAACAGTAAAAATAAGCATTTGTCAAAGATAGAAGCAAAATAAACACTACTACAAGCAGAAATCCCCAAATAAATTACTGTGAACACTGACAGAAATAAAATATTAAAATAAATATATTTTAAATAAACATAAAAATAGAAAGAGAACAATAAATCTAATAATAAAATAAGAGGAAGGGAGTCTCCAAATGGAGCTTATCTGTGCACTAAGCTCGAAAAATCAGCACTGGAACCTGTGAAGAGTCAGAGGGCATTCTTCTTTGGATGATAGAAAAAGACTGAACATTTATTTCATGTGACAGCTGAAGGCTTCCTTCTCAGGATATACTCAGCCAATCGGCCATCATAGAAAGAGAGTGGGAAAGGAGTATAAGCTTTAGTAAGCTGGCCAGTACTGGCTTACTCCGTCACTATCTGCTAAGATAAGAAGAGACAACCTATCTTCCTTCATAGAGCAGAGCCTGTGGTCACTATATCTGACCTCAATATTGCAGAAGCTCTGCCATTAAGCCCTACACCTATAAGTTTACTGAGGCTTTTGTCACTGTTTAATGTAAGCATATTTATCATGGAGAATCTTGCTGTGTATTAACTTTAATCAGTTAAATACATGCCTGCTCTGTGATTGCAATTCTCTGTTGAACAGTCCTTGCACTAAGTTGGCCACTGTCCCCTTTAACTTGACCAATAGACTGTACTGCATATATCAGTTATTTAGCCTCAGAAAATGGCATACAACCTGTTTTCATAGGTGCCAGAACCACAGAGCAAGGGGGAGCACCCCCCCACACTTTTACAGCTGCAAGTCTTGTTTTTCTTTAAGGAGGACCCAATGGAAGACTCATGCATGCATCTTCAACAGCTTCCAGTGCCTATGCCTGTTTTACTTGCATCTCCTTGTTAACTGCTTTCTTCTGGCTATAAACTGATTGATCTCAGTTCTAAATTGACCTGAGGGTGGGGTTGTCACTATAGTGGACTGTATTGCTAAATATCCCCTCAGTGTCATCTCCTTTTACACTCATTCATTATCTTCCTTCATAGAGCAGGTATGTGACATATATTATTACATTTTTATTTGTTCTAAGACTATGTAAGACAGTGAAAAGACTTTGGTAGTGTGTTATATTTTTTAACACTTTCATTCAGATTCAGATAAACTTTATGCATGCTGAACGTGTTTCCCTTTAACACGTAGGTATGTAATGTGAGTTGCTGGTGTTCTGGAACATACACACACACACACACACACACACACACACACACACACACACACACACACACACACACACACACACACACACACACAGATATATATATACATCTTACGGTGTTTTGATGTACTTGTTAATCCCATGAATGTTTTCTAAGTGATGGTGTTATATTGTGCTTATTAGTACACTGCCATGTTCTGATAATTTGCTCGACACAGCTATATATCTATACTACATTACTGTGGTTCTCTATCAGTGTATTGCCTGCTAAAACTACTTTGAGCTTACATATATACACTTTCTTAGTATCACTCTACTTTTATATTTCCCTTGCATTTTCTTGCTCGGCCTTACTGTGGTCCTTCCACCATCTTTTTTTTGTATAATAAGTACTAACTTCATTGTCTCAACATAATCTTAGTATGTTTTTTTTCCTTTCATTTCAGAGCTTACAGTCACTACATCTGACCTCGACATTGCAGAAGCTCTGCCATAAGGCCCTACACCTACAAGTTTACTGAGAATTTTGTCACTGTTTAATGTAAAAATATTTATCATGAAGAACCTTGCTGCATATTAACTTTAATCAGTTAAATACATGTCTGCTCTGTGATTAGAATTCTCTGTGAAATAGTCCTTGAACTCTAAGGACCTCTTACTAAGTTGGCCACTGTCAATTTTGCTCCACCAGTAGAATATACTAGTTACATAGTCTCAGGAAATGACAGGCAACCAGTTTTACTAGCATCTCTTTAAATAGGTTCATAGGTAATTACTAGGCTAACAACTCCAGGGGGTCTTTTTAAGCCTAGCCACACTTCTCAAAGGTGAGAATCAAACCCTACTGCATTGCTCTAGTTATAATCGGACTGATTTCAGTTATAAATTGAGCTAAGGGTGGAAAGCACACTACACTTGGCTTTGCTCCCCTACCCCCAATTTCCACCCTCCCTACCTCTTACTCTAATATTATACGTCCTACATACACATTTCACTTGTGACTCTTATCCTAAAACTCTCCCCAATGGCAGTACTACTTCTATACATAACACTTCAGTTTCTTGTTTCCTACTTCCCTATCTCTAATTAATTTTTAGCCCCATTCCCAACTATTTTTCTCCCTCCCATATTGCTTTGCACTTTATCCATTTATAATCACAACCTTCTCTAATAGTACCTATCTATTCCACATTGTATATTTTTCTTTTCCCAAATAAGCTCTCATTTCTTCTAATTTTGACTACATTATTATACTCTAGCCTTTAATATTCCTCTATTCCTTTCATTCCAGAGAAGATACTGGACATCCTACCTCTCTTCTTTTATAGAAAATACTCCTCTCTTTACTGATCTTCTTCCAGCTTTCAGAATATAGCACTGAATCCCATACTGTTTTGCAACTTCTTGTTTTCTCTTTCACTGCCACTTCCCCACTACTTGACATCTATAAAATATAGATTCCTATATGTAATTATGCTACTCTAAAGCTTATCCTCTATTCTTCTCCTCCTACTCTGACATCTGTCATCCTACCATGACTCAACAATATATAGCAACATCTCTCCATTTCTGTTCCAACCATCTATCAATACTTCCTCTTTACACTCTCCACACATTGCCCCAAACTTATTTAATATTTCCCCTCATCTTTATTCCAAATATAGGCTGATTAATTGCATTTCAACTCAAACTAAACCAAAATTAAAGAGTCCCTTTCAAAAACAAGTATGCAAAATTTCACAATATACTAAAATCCGTCTAGGGGGAGATATACACCTTAATCCTTGCCCCACCTATCACAACGAACACAAAAAAGAAGTTATGTACTCACCATAACGTTCCATGTGTGTTGTCCATCTTGCCTTCATTCTATACTGGTTGGGTTTGGAACGGATCCTTGGTTTCAACTCGGCCTTATACAAAAGCTCCAGGACTTCTACTGAGTTTGTCTGCTATCACGTTGAATTTCTCCGGGATGTGCGCTGCTATCAGAAAGAGTTGGGAGCAGGTAGCCTACTGCCATACTCTCAGGGCCTCTCAACAAAGGGGGTAGGACCTGGTTCCTCCCTATTTGTTTATGTATCAAACAACTGACATGCTGTCTGTCTGTATTGTAATACTTCCCAGCAGAAGAGAGTGTTGGAATGCTTGCAACACTAAAAGAAATGCTCTCATCTCTAGGATATTGATGTGCAAATGGGTCTCATGCTCCTGCCAAGTGCCTTGAACTGTCCTTCCCAGATAATGCCCCCCACCCCACCCTGCCCTATCTGAGAAGCATCAGTGGTCACTGTGGCTAAAGGCTGAGGGAGGAGAAAGGGGCAGCCTAATTTTACATGACTGGAGTAAAGTCACCATTGAAGGTCCTTCTTGCAGGATTAAAGTATCAAGATCTGGTGGGACATGGGTAGTTCCTGCATGGACCACTGAGTGAATAGTAGCATCCGGAACTTCACTTTCATTACTCATTTGTTTAATCTGCTGAGATCCAGGATGGGTCTCCAGTCCCCTGTTTTCTTGGGAACTAAAAAGAACCTTGAGTAAGTTCTAGATCCTATTATGTCTGCGAGGACTGCTTGGATGACTCTTTTTTCCTGCAACTTTTCAATTTCTAGAGTTGCCTGTTCCCTTTGACTGGGTGGAATGTCCGGGATGTTCCTTATGTTTCGAGCGGGGAAGGAAAATGGTATGGAGTAGCCTCTGGATATGATGCTTTGTACCCACTTGTCTTTTGTGATTTCTAGCTAGGCTTTTCGGTACAAAGAAAAATGACCCCTGACTGCCTCCAGAGATGGACAGATGGGTCTCCTTTCAGGAGCCCTGAAAGGGCTTGCCAAAGAAGGATTCTCTATCACCCTGGTTTTGCAGAACCCCTCTGCCACGTGGCTGGTGTCTTCCATTTTTGCTTCCCCCTCTGCCCCTGGACATGTGTCTGGAAAAACTCTCTGGGATTTTCAAAACTACATTCTTCCTCTCTTCTGACCTTTTGGATAAGGCCTAGAAGGTAGGGAAAAATGGACTCCAACGGCAGAGACAGTTTTTCCTTCCTGTTCACACCTGATTAATGTGTCTGATTTTAGGCCCAAACAGGGACGAGCAATCAAAGGGGGGATTAACAAATGAGGACTTAAAGGACTCCGCAAAATTACACAAGTGCATCCAGGAATGTCTCCTTAGATAAATTCCTGAATCTGCTGCCCTGCTCACTCCATCAGCTGCTCAGGAAATGAGTCTCATGGAGAAGTTTAACACTGAATTCAAAGTGGAGAGCTGGGAGGAAACTTTATCTCACACCCCCATAGCTACTGAATCCTGGAGAGTATCCCCTAGGTCCTTCAGGAGATCTTTCTGTAACCTAGTAAAATGTGAACGGTAATTCAGGGACCAGAGAGTAAAGGCCACTGAAGAGAAGGTGTGCTTTCTTTATCTGTCCATCATATGAGACTCCTTGTTTGGGAGATGGACGGAAGAGGACATCTCTGACAATTCCTTCTTGGTGGCCGCCGCCAGCACCACCATAGCATCTAATGGGACACCTTTGGTAAGGAAAGTTTTATCAGTGGGGAAAGTAATGAATTTATTTGGCCTCCAAGGGACAGGCTCCACTGAGTCTGGAGTCTCCCACGTCCTTCGACAAACTAGGTCTATGAGTTCGTCGAAAGGCGGAAACACCCAAGTGGCGGAAGGGTGAGACCAAAAGCCTTCAGGTAGACAGACTCCTCCTCAGAAGGGTTGATGGGCTTTTAGCCACCTCTCTGCTTATTTCTTGGATGTCTGCAAAGGAGACATCCTCAGAGGGTGACCGTGGGGACCCTTCTGATCCATCGAGGTCTGTGTCAGATGTCAGACTCCTCCGGGGAGTCTATATGCTCCCTCTTACATAATCTCTTGTGAGGAACCTCTTCAGAAGGGTATTCTGGAAAGGTTTCAGGAAGAGAGGGGTTCACCCAATGGGGTGACCTGAGGCCGTGGGTCTCATGTCTGTGTGGATGCAGTTGTGCGGAGATGGACACCAGTGCCTTTGGAGGAGGAATGACTGGGTCTGAGAGTGGAGATGACCGTGGGGACAGCGCTCTCCTCATCACCTTGAAGGCCCCCCCGCCCATGGTTATAGGAAGCCCCTGGCTCTGAAGAATTAGAAGGCATCCCCAGCACCAAATGGTTGGCTCTGAGGCCAATGTAGGGGCCGAGTTGACCCGTATCAAGGCCCCTAGAGGCAAGTTTGGATCCGACAAATGTCCAATCCGATTGTCCTCTCCGTACCAGACTGAAGAACGTTGGCTCCTAGACTCCTCGAGCTTAGATGGCACCGAGGACGTTGGAGCGGTAGTCGGGGCCAAAGATCCTGGAACAGGTCTTGGCTCCGACGGTTCCACTTCAATCAGCTCCATGCATTCTGGCTCCGAAGTCCAAAGTCAGGTCAGAGGAGGAATCGGGATTGGCAGGGTAGGCTTAGTCGGTTCCGAAACTCTCTGAGTTGGCTCTGACAACAATTTGGCTAGCGCTGGTGTCCTCAAAAGTCTGCGCACCACCTGATCCACATTATCATCTGAAAAGCTCACATTCAGATCTGAAGCCTTTGCAGCAATGAAACTGCATCTTTAGTATTTGCTTTTTTTTTTTGTAAAACTTAGTGGAATGATTATCCCAACTTTGGCAATTGTATTTTCTTTTGCTTGTTTCATGCTTGTTGGCACATTTTTTTTTCCTTTCACTGGTAATTATTTTTCATATAGTCAGTAATAGTGCTGCTTACTAGTGCATGTACTAATGCAGACAGACATACATTTACAAGTCAGTTTCCCTCATTTCACAGGACAGCATTGCTTTGGGCTGTTGCATCTGAGTTACAAATGTCCTAAGATTCTATAAGAATAAAATCTTATAATGTTTCAATAAAAACATGTCAGACAACTTTGAAATTGAATTGTGTTACTGTACTAAGTTTTTTTTTTCCCATTAGCTGACACCCTTCAGGAATCACATAGTAACTGTCTGTATAATGCTGATTCCATCCAACTGAATTTAACTGAATTTATTTTCTTTTTTCTTCCCTGCACTGTAGTAAAATGTTTGGAACTTTCACTATTTTCCTGAATATTTGACTTCAGTAGAGTTACACCGGTTACCATTTGAAAGTTGAGGCAAATATTGTCTCTATATTTCCCTATATTTTCCTATCTGTGTGCATAAGTATGTATGTAATATGCAATCTAAGTTTATATTCATGTGGTTGTAAAAACACAGCCTTGCTGTGTCTTACTGACTGGCTTGCAATTCAAGGCATTCTTGAATATCTTGTCAAATTTGTATATGCTGGATATGTGATAATCATACCTCTCAACCTCTTAGAGCAAGAAATCTGGACAAATCCATAAATAAAAATGGGACAAAGATCCAAAAATAGGGGCAATTTTTAAATATTGCTCCTATAAACTTAGAAAGTTTCTAGAATAACAGTTTTTGCATTAGCATGAATATTCTGAAGGGTTGTTGTTGTTGTGTCTTTCGGCTTTTCCCGGTTAGGGGTCGCCACAGCAGAACTCTGGTCCGCTAATGATTGGCAGTTGACTTTTACGTGCTGAGTTGCCAGCCCTAACGCACAACCTTCAACGAAGGTACGCCCATTCACGCATGTCTCCACACAGAAGATGCTCTAGCTGAGAGTCGAACAGGACAGCGTCTTACTGTGAGGCGACAGCGCTAACCGCAGCACCTGAAGGGTATGAAGTCTGAAACGGAAACTTCTACCATTATTTTCTAACTTCAGTCTTAAATGATTTGCCACTAATCTGCAGAAAACCTCAATTTTATGAAAAAATGGACCAAAAATATGAGGCAAATATCTGTACATTCTGCGAAAATCTGTACATCTGAGAGGTATGGATAATGTGTGCATTTTATTAAAACCTTGCATGCAGTGCAAATAATTGTTTTAGTGGTATACTTCACTGTTTATCTTGGAATTATCATAACTTTTCTCAAACTTGCCTCTTTTGTGACACAGATGGCTGTGTTGATGAGACCACTTACCCCAGTATCAAGATGGAAATAGATAATAATTTAAATAAATGCATGTGTCATTATGTGTTTATCATATGTATTGCTTTGATTGTTTAAAATGCATTTGTTGTATATCTTTGTCTTTATAGATCCACATATATTTGTATGTCTACACACATGCACACATAAAAGCGTGTGTGTGTGTGTGTGTGTGTGTGTGTGTGTGTGTGAGTGTATATATATATATATATATATATATATATATATATATATCTACACACACAAATCTGTTTCTGAATTTGTGTGTCTCTCTGTTTATGTAAGCAGATGTACACACAACTGTATGTGTGATGTGTTGGTGGATAGGTGGATATATACATATATACATGCACACACTCATACATTGACATGCAGGAGGTATTTTGACTAAGGTAAAAGTATAGCTGCTCCTAACAGCATTCATGTCACTGACCCTTTATTGTTAGTTTTACAAGTAACAGTTTTTTTCATTTGTCATATGCTACTTGACAAGAGTTTTAAAAGTGTGACTCAAGCTACAGGAATTAAAGACCCCTAAGCTTAACCAGACCTATCTATAAGGTCATGGAATGAATCATCATTGACCCTATAAATAAGGACATAGGTGATCTCCAAACCCTTCATTGGACACAGCTTGGTTTTGTAAAAGACAGGTCATGCTTGTTAAACCTAGAAGACCTCTTCAAAAATGCCACCAGAGCCATAAATGAAGGGGAATCTGTGCATACAACCTACCTTGACTTAGCAAAGGCCTTTGACACAGTCCCACACTTGGGCATCATTGATAAACTCTCCCAGTTGAATATCAACCCTTATGTTGTCAGGTGGGTTGCTAACTGCCTCACCAACAGATCACACTCAGTCAAAGCTGGGGACTTCACCTCAACCAGCAGAACTGTCAACAGTGGAGTTCCACAGAGGTCAGTGCTGGGACCCCTATTGTTTGGAATATAGTTCTCAGAAGTTCAGGCAAAAACAGAGGGGCTGTGCCTGACTAAGTTTGCTGGTGACTGCAAATTAGGTGCAATCACTGAATCCCCAAACGATGTCAATATACTTCAAGAGGGGCTTACACATATCAATGGTTGGTGCCAAAGCTGTGGACTTAAAAATCAGTGCTAAAAATGTATTATCATCCCCTTCAGTAAAAATGATATCCCTGCAGACTATCATATAATAATACCCCAACGTAACAACTCAGTAATGAGAGACTTGGGAATGCAAGCTGACTGCAGCCTAAACTTTGACCATCATGTATCTACTTTGGTAAGGAAGGCATTCTATGTTGCTCACTCCATTATCAAAGCCATTGCCTCAAGAGCAAAAGAGGTCATCTCAACAGAGAAAAAGGTCAAAACGCCCCTGTACTCGACCCTTATCAGGCCAATAATTGAGTACAAGACTCCCTTTGGTATGTACCTCACAAGGCACCTGCAGCAACTTGAGAGGCCTCAGAGATTTCTAACCAAGAAAATTACAGGGTCTCCACCACATGTCCTACACTGACACACAGAAGTCACCATCACTGTACTCAGTTGCATACTGACTACTTAGAAGACTTGTGCCTGGCCTGCAGATCAATCTCAGATCCAAACCTAATGGAAATGCTGCACATCTAAAACTCAAATGGGATAAGGGTCACTTGCTCCAGGGAACTTAATCTGGCCTGTGACATAAATAGGGCCTGTTGGAGAGACAGTTATGTCTCTCAGAGGTTACCACTCCTCTGGAATAGACTGCCAGTTCACATCATACAAAGCCCTCTATGACCCTGTTTGTGTGTAGCCTGGATGACTGGATGGAAAACCATACATTCCTTGCCGGGGATTTCACCTATAACCCTCCTATATATGGGTAGCCATTGCTAACTAAGATCTTGAGTTTAGGCTAGATCCTTTGTAATGGTTTCTCTAGAATTATATTGGGTACACATGGCTAGGCTTATAAAGACCTTTGGGTCAACAGCGTAGTAACCACCAATGAACCTATCAAGTAACAAGAGTATTCTTGCCTTCAGGCATCTAAATCTTTAGAGATCTTACTTCTGTGTTGGCACACCCTCAGACTGCACCACATTTTTTTCAGGATAACTGTTGCCATATTCCTAAAAAAATTGGTGAGGGAGGTACTTAAGAAGAAGCAAGCTCAGCAGCAGGTGGCCAAGAGTAATTACATAGAGACATTAATTTACCATTACATAGCTGGAGTTCTTCCTGGATATACAAAGAGAAGGCAAACAAGGTACCCCCAACTCAAAATCGGACAACATATGTATTGTTCAGGCAGGGAGCAATCAGCAAAAAGGGTGAGGTGAAGAATAATTGGACATGTTACACTATGTTGCTTTCTCGGTGGGCTCAATTCAAGAAAGTGGCACTGGAAGCAGCACCAGTACCAGTGTGGGTACAGATTTATTCACAGTACCAGTGGACATATGAGAATAACAGATAATAAACATCCTCAGTACAGCTAATTAGGTGGCTTACAAAAGGGTACTACAGCAGTTTAGAGACACTAGGAAGATGCAAAGTTGTCCAGTTGTATGTCTCGTAGCAGTAAAACAATGGAGGGCACACACCTTGCTACTGTTAGAGGTTGATTAAAACAGGTTGAAGGCCACATTACACCTGGCAAGCAATCAGCTGGCTGCACAAAGGCATGGGGAAGTAGTGTGAGCCTTATGGGACAAACTCCAAAATATATGTCATCAGTAATACAACAGATTGTTTTTCATGGCCTGTTGTTTATCAGCTCTATGTGGAGCAGTTAACTGGTTAAAATAAGAATATGCTAATGATAATTAGGAGAAACCTATGACTGATCAGGAGGTGAAGAACCAGTGGCTGGCTCCAGCCTCAGGAGCCAGAGAATAGAATGTAGTACAATGCCTGCAACATTAATAAACACTGTGCCTATAACAGAGAAGTCCACTCACACAGCTTTACCACTGAGTGGTACTTAAGAATGAGAAGTTATGTACCTACCATAACGTTCCATGTTAGTTGTCTTCTCTCGCCTTCTTTCTTGCTTGATGGGTTCGCGGCACTTGCTAAGCTCGAGAGTCACTTTTACCAGCTCGAGGCAGCCCCATATCCCATGATGCAAGGTGGTAAGTACCCAGATCTCGTTTGTACCGATAGGGAAAAACACCTAGCACAAAAAACTTTCCACTGAGGAAAGAATCAATTAGCCTAAAGGAAGGGCTGTAATGGGAACCAGGTAACTAACTGGTGCCTATAGAAGCAATCTTCCAAACAAGGGAGATCAAGGTCTGTCCAGGCAAGGGGGTAGGAGGGAGGGTCGCAAGAAAGAAGGAGAGAGAAGACAACTAACATGGAACGTTATGGTAGGTACATAACTTCTCAATGTTAAGTTGTCAATCTCGCCTTCATTCTTGCTTGATGGGACCGCATCCCTAGCACCTCTATCCTGGGTGGCTCAATGGAACAGACTCTTGAGAACCGTAGAACCAAAGCTGGCTCTATCCCTGGAGGCCAAATCCAATTTGTAATGAGAAACAAAGGCATGAGGAGTGGCCCAAGTGGCTGCTGCACAAATAGTGTCTAAAGGGAGTCTAGCCTGAAAAGCTGTGGAAGTGGCTAAACCTCTGGTGGAATGAGCTTTTGGTTTTGAGCACAGCTGTTTGCCCCTGAGTTGATAGATTTCGGAGATGGTGGAAGAAAGCCATCTAGATAAGGTCACTTTGGAAACAGGAAGGCCTTTCTTATTTACAGCATAAGAAAGAAAGAGCTGATTGGATTTCCTGAATTGTTTATAATAATATCTGAGTTGGAGGTGAACATCAAGATAATGTAATTTTTGTTCCGATCTGTTAGAGTAATTAGGGAAAAATACAGGGAGATCAATAGATTGGTTCAAATTAGTTTTCGAAGCCACCTTAGGCAAAAAGTATGGATTAGTTCTCAAGGATACCCTGTCCTTGTGGAATACCAAATAAGGGGGACGAACAGAAAGAGCATGAAGTTCTGACACTCTCCTGGCCAAGGTAATAGCGACAAGGAAGAGTGTTTTCCATGAAAGAAACTTCACTGAACATGAAACAGCTGGCTCGAAGGGAGGAAGAATTAAGGATGTCAGCACTAGATTTAGGTCCCATTGAGGAGGAGGACTCCTAACAGGAGGTTTAAGGAGAAAAATCCCTTTTAGAAAAGCTCTACAAAGCCTGTGGGACATAATGTTGTGATCTGCAAACCCGACATGAAAGTTCGAGGTAGCAGCCAACTGAACTTTGACCGTGGAAGATGAAGAGCCCGAGTGAAAGATTTCTGCTAAAAAATCCAAAACTGCATGAACAGGGGCAGTAAAGGGATCTATATTCTTTGATTTTGCCCAAAAGGAAAAGCGTTTCCACTTGCTGGTATAAATCCTTCTAGTAGAGGATTTAAGGGAAGCGACTATGATATCCCTAACTGGGTTAGAGATCATAGGAAGCCTGGCTAAGGAAGGAAGTGGAGTAACCAAGCTGTGAGGTTGAGAGAAGGAATGGACCGATGCAGGTGACCCGATTGGTGGATCAGAAGGTCTGGCACTGGGTCCAGATGCCACGGCTGCACCAATAGTTGACGATGGAGGAACGGAAACCAAATTTGTCGAGGCCAATAGGGGGCAATGAGAATCATTTTGGCTCTCAAAACGGTGGCTTTCTGGAGTACTTGTGGAATCAAAGGAAAGGGAGGAAAGGCATAAAGAAGTCCCTGGGGCCAATCCTGGGTAAGAGCGTCTCTGGGGGGATGGCCTGACAGTGGGAAGAGAGAGAAAAAGTCTGAGCATTTGCTGTTTTGGGGAGTAGCAAAAAGATCGCAACATGGGCGGCCCCATTCTAGAAAAATCTCCTCCACTATAGATTGTTTGAGAGACCACTCGTGAGGCATGAGAATAGCTCTGCTCAATCTGTCCGCTAAAATGTTGGTTTTCCCAGGGATATGCGTTGCTACCAGAAACCGATGAGAGGAGATCGCCCATTGCCAAAGTCTGAGAGCTTCTCGACACAAGGGGTAGGACTTGGTTCCGCCCCGTTTGTTGATATACCATACTACAAACATGTTGTCCGTGTGAACTGCAATTGTTCCCAAAGGAAGAAAGTCGTTGAGGGCTTGCAACGTTAAAAGCACTGCTCTCATCTCTAGGACATTTATGTGCAGGTGGTATTCGAACGGTTGCCACGTCCCATGAACCATCCTGCCCTGATAATGACCCCCCCACCCTATCAGGGAGGCGTCCGTAGTGACTGTGGCTACCGGAGCTGGGGATACAAAGGGTCTGCCCTGATGAATCTGGGGAGAAGAAATCCACCAGGATAGGTGGTTTTTGCAAGCTTGTGTCACCAGGATCTGGTGACGCATGGGAAGTTGTTGGTAAGACCACTGGGTGAACAACATCCATTGAAGAAGACGCATGTAGAAGCGGGCCAAGGGAAGAAGAGTAATGGCCGCTGCCATGAGGCCCAACACTTTCAGGACCAGTCTGGCTTGCACCTTTTTGCTGGCAAGAATGATCCGCACGTGACTTTGGATATCTGAGATTCTTTGGTCTGTGAGGGTTGCTGACATCCAAACAGTGTCTAAATTTGCGCCTATGAAAGTAATAGACTGGCAGGGCAACAAGGAGGATTTTTCGTAGTTGATCGAAATTCCTAACTGAGTGCAGAGATTTAGGGTGTAATCCCTGGCTTGGAGAAGTTGATGCCTGGTGGTGGCTGAAAGGAGCCAGTCATCGAGATACGGAAACACCTGGAATCCTAGACGCCTCAGGTGAGCCGTGACCACTGCCATACATTTGGTGAACACTCTGGGGGCTGTAGTGAGACCAAAGGGCAGGGCTCTGAATTGAAAATGACTGGACCCCAGCCGAAACGGAGAAACCTTCTGGAGCGTCTGTGAATTTTTATGTGATAGTACGCATCCTGAAGGTCTATTGAGCACATCCAGTTGTCTTTGCCCAGGAAGGGCAAAATTGATTGAAGTGTGACCATTCGTAATCTCGTCTTTTTCACAGACTTGTTGTGTCTGCTGTGGTCCAATATTGCTCTCCAATCTCCCGTCTTTTTGGGGACCAAAAAGAACCTTGAGTAGATTCCGGGCTCTGAATGGTCTGTTGTAACTGGCTGAATGGCCCTTTTGTGTAGAAGCTTTGATACTTCTAACTTTGCGATTTCCCTTAGACCGGGTGACACATCTGGAAGGGAATTTTGTGAGTAAAGGGACTTTCCTCGAAAGGAATTCTGTAACCCTCGGATATGATCGACTGTACCCATCTGTCTTGTGATAGGGAACGCCAGGCTTGTGGGTACAGCGATAATCTTCCCCCGACTGCCTCCAAGGATGGACGGTCGGGCAACACCTCAGGGATGCTGGAAGGGCTTGTCAGAGAGAGGCTCTCTGCTTCCCTGGTTTTGTAGACCCCCCCTGCCTCTAGGGCGGCGTCTATTATTATTACCCCCTCTGCCTCTAGGGGTAAACTGACCATGTGTATCCGGCGTGACTCCTTGGGATTTGCGGACCCACATCTTTCCACCCTTCTGTCCCTTGGGGTAAGGTCTAGAAGGGGTGGAAAAACGGACCCCTACGGCAGAAAGAGTCTTGCCGTCTTGCTCACACCTGGTCAATGTATCCTTCACTTGAGGACCAAACAAAGTTGACCCATCAAAGGGAGAGTTTGTGAAGGACGCCTTGAAGGGATCTGCAAAATTACAGAGCCGCATCCAGGATTGACGTCTCAGAGCCACTCCTGTACCTGCGGCTCTACTCGCTCCATCTGCTGCATACGAAATCAGCCGCATGGAGGAGTTGGTTATGGAATTAAGGATTCCTAGCTGAGAAGCAATCTTGTCTTGTGCCCCCGGAGCTGCAGGATCCTGTACTACTTCACCTAGTTCTTTAAGGATGTCCCTTTGGAGTCTGGTGAAGTGACACAAATCATTCAGCGAACGCATGGTAAAGGTCGCTGAGGAGAACATCCGCTTACCATACCTGTCCATGGTCCTAGAATCCTTGTTAGGAGGATGGACCGGTACGGAAGGATCTGCAAGTTCCTTTTTAGTGGTGGCCGCCACCACCATGGCATCAACAGGGACACCTTTTGTAAGGAATTGCTGTTCAGAAGGGGCTGTAATAAATTTAGAAGGCCTCCTGGGAACTGGCTCTATGGAATCAGGAGAAGCCCAAGCCTTTCAAGCAATTACTTGCATGAGGGGGTCAAAAGGCAGAGACACCCAGGAGGTGGAGGGTCGAGAACCAAATGCCTCTAGGTATACCGTCTCATCATCGGAGGGATTAATGGAGGGCCAGTTTCCCCTCTGTTTCAGGAGTTCTAGGATGTCTGAAAAGGAGACCTCCTCAGAGGGGGATCTTGGGGATCCCTCCGACTCATCTAAGTCGGTATCCGAAGTAATAGACTCAGGGGAGTCCAAGTGCTTCCTCTTACAAGTCCTCTTAAGCGGAGGATCTCCTGACGGATCAGGAGAATCCTCGGAAGAGGGGGTTCCTCCCAGTGGGGAAACCTGAGGTGGTGGATCTCTCGGTCCGGGAGCAAGAGAGTGGGAAGAGATATCAACAGGCACCGTAGAGGGAGGAGCTAAAGGAATAGACTGCTGACTGAGCCCAGGGGCCAGCACACTCATCACCTCGAAGGCTCCCCTCCCGGGGAGATCTGAGAGAACCCGTTCCGAAGAAACTGGGACTCTCGAACCCACCGAAAGGGAGGGCTCCGAGGCAGATGTCGGAGCCGAGCTCACCAAGTCCGAAGCTCCAAGGGGAAGAGCGGGGTCGGACAAGGGTCCGATGCCACTCACCCCCTTGGAGCAGACCAGGGAAGCCCGGCCACCGAATCCCTCCAAGGAAGGTCTCGAGGAGGAGATAAGAGTAGATGCTGAAGGCGCAGAAGGGGGGAGTATCTGGCCCTCAGCCATAGCAGAAACTATTCCCATAGACTCCAGCTCCAAACTCTGGGGTAGAGTCGAAGGAGGAACTTGAAGAGGGTGTGGACTAATAGTCGTCTGTTGAGACGGACTATGAAGCATTTGGGCTAGTGCCTGTGATTTTAATAATCTGCTTACCACCCTCTCTAAATCATGGTCTGACAACCTGGAAGACCTAGATGATCGGCTCCGATGGCTCCGCTCCGAAAGAAGAGGTGAGGCCGGAGCCGACAGTATCGGTTCCAAAGAGGGAGATCTGGACCTCTTCCTCGAAGGAACCATCGGAGCCGATGAAACCATGGATCCAGTCGGAGCCGATAACTTTTCGGCTCCGAGTGTAGGTATAGATGTATCGGCTCTGGCCGGAGCCGATACAGGCAAAGAAATCATGGTGTCGGAGCCAGTCGGCGCCGACACCGAAGCCC
This sequence comes from Protopterus annectens, assembly GCF_019279795.1. Taxonomy (NCBI): domain Eukaryota; kingdom Metazoa; phylum Chordata; order Ceratodontiformes; family Protopteridae; genus Protopterus; species Protopterus annectens. Next base: position 1,901,555,173 of record NC_056735.1, read on the forward strand.
GAGCCACACGGATGTCGGAGCCAGTCGGAGCCGACACCAAAGTGACCTTCACAGTATCGGCACCGATAGCCATCAGTGCCGATGATTTCTCCAAGCTAAGATCGGCTCCAGTCGGAGCCAAGGCCGAAGGCTTAGGTACAGAAGCCTGGGCCTTGGTAGTCTTAGAGGGCTTACCCGGAGCCGATTTTGCTAGGGAGCCCTCCGGTTTAAGAAGTCCTCTTAAAATAAGTTTGTTTCTCCTTTCCTGCAGGACTCTCTGGCTAAAAGAGTGACAAATTGCACAGGAGTCCTGCAGGTGGAGAGGTCCCAGGCAGTATATACAAGAAGTGTGACCGTCTGTCAGAGACATCTTCTGACAGCACGAGTCACACTTCTTGAAACCTGAGACCCTCTGTTCTTTAGACATAGTGCTTTCCAAACAAACACTACACACACAGTCCCGAACCAGACAAACTAAAGTTAAAGTATTGAGAAGTAAAAACTCTCACACACACACCCTGACAGGGGGGGGGGGTGGGAGGGAATTAAGGCCTGACTAAAAAAGTAAAGAAGGAAAAATAAAGTTAGTCAGAAAAAGCCTCACAATTATCTATAAAAGATAGAATTTTAAGAAAATAGAAAATTTTTCTGATTGGGGGCTAAAAGCTTAGTAATAATAAACACTTACCAGGAGCTGGTAAAAGGAGGACCTCATCAGCGAAGCGGCAAACGAGATCTGGGTACTTACCGCCTTGCATCATGGGATATGGAGCTGCCTCGAGCTGGTAAAAGTGACTCTCGAGCTTAGCAAGTGCCGAGTCGGAACCCATCAAGCAAGAATGAAGGTGAGATTGACAACTTAACATGGAACAGTTTTCTGCCATGAGAAGGGTACCCTGCTTACCCAGCTTCAGGTGAGGAAGCTTGAACCCCAAATATATATATATATATATATATATATATATATATATATATATATATATTTATATACATATACCACATGCTTAGTTAGATTCCATGCTCATTTAGCATAGCAGCAGCTTCTCCTGTGCAGTGGGCAAGGACATCATAGGAGAACAACACGAAATTTGGAAAATGGAAGTACATCACTTATGAAAGATAGCTGAAAACTAACCTCTTCTACCTCACCTAACATTATTGTCTTTTATTTGCAGAACCTGGGCGTAACCTGTAAGACACACATTCCACCTTCCAATATTACCTTTTGTGGACTGGAGCTTCCTGACGTTTGATCACCTTGAACCCTGTTGGTGCTCTTCCATGTGAATGGAGTGCACAAGTGTATGCTCAATTGGCTGGGCAAAGACAAGCACACCAAGGGCTAGCCCCCACCACCCCTCACTCACATACCTTTTCTTACCCTCAGAAACCCATAGCTATCTCTGCAGCTATCTTTCCAATGAATATCCTATTCCCTAAAATAAAAATCCCTCCCTCCTACCTTCTTACATCCAAAAACAAAGCGAAATATCTTAATACCTGTTCACTAAAAATGAAACCTTACTATATCCCAAGGACCCTGCTCTCATCAGACCATAACACATTTTCCTACATGCTTTTGGGAGACCTGATGTATTGTTTTGCAAATTTTAGCCAAGCCTGGATGTTTTTCTGTGTAAGAAAAGGCTTCTGTCTTGCAACCCTACCCTATAGCCCAGACATATGGCGAATACGGGAATTGTTGTCACATGTAGTACACAACCAGTACTTGCCAGAAATTCCTGCAGCTCCTTCAGTGTTGCTGTAGGTCTCTTGGCAGCCTCCCTGACCAGTTTTCATCTTGTCTTTTTATCAGTTTTGGAGGGACGTCCAGTTCTTTGCAACGTCACTGCTGTCCCATATTTTCTCCACTTTTTGATGACTGTCTTCACTGTGTTCCATGGTATATCCAATGCTGTGGAAATTTTTTTGTACCCTTCTCCTGACTGATATCTTTCAACAATGAGAGACCTTTTGATGCTTTGTAAGATCTCTGCGAACCATGGCTTTTGCTGTAGCAGGCAACTGAGTAAATGTCAGGAAGATCCTACTAGGACAGCTGAACTTTATTTGGAGTCAACCAGAGTTTATTTAATTGATGGCAGGTGTGTAACCAAGAAGACTGAATGCTGTATTAGTTTAAGGGTGTACACACACACAACAAAGTTTTAGTTTAAGGGTGTGCACAGTTATGTAACCAGTGTATTGTACATTTTTTATTTTTTATATTTTTTCCCCTAACAGATTTGTTTGTTTTTCAATTGAATTGTACAGGTTATAGGTCACTTTAAAGGTGGGAAAAGTTTTGAAATGATTTATTGTGCTTTTTTTATATATCACAAAAACATGGCATTTTAACAGGGGTGTGTATACTTTCTATATCCACTGTATGTAGCTTCTATGTAATGTCCTAAGATTTTGTAATACACTGCCTACTGCTCTTTAGATTTACAAACTTTCTTTTATTATAAAAGTTTACTTCCTATGCTTTTATTATCATCCTTTTGTTTTTAGTGTGGTTTAATTTTGTAACTACTGTATGAGATCTGTTAACCACTTGTATATCTCAGTTGTTATTTAATGTTTTAATTGTTTTGTATAATTCGGAGCTTTTCTCCCTGGGCCTCTGCTGTAAAATGTTGTGAGTTTAGTCGGACAGTCCCAGTCAACAAATGTAAAATAAATAATAATCCATCTCAGTTGAATGCCATTACTGTAAAGTTTAGCTTTATACACTGTACTAGTTCTCCCTTCAGAATACCCCCCACTGTGTTTTTGTCCTGTAAGAGCACAAACTATATACACACATAACAAGGTACCTGTAAACAAACATAATTGTTTACTTTAATAAGTAATGAAAACAACAAATAGATGTGTGCTGTACTCCCCAAGGTACCACAAATTAAACTTATCCTCTGTCTGAAATAATTTAATTTATTCCTCTCATTTCTTTATTCAGCTGTTTATCTTTTTCTTTACTTATTAATTTCAGTTTGATAACCATATAAGTGGGAGGTTGACAGACCCTCTTTAATCAAAACCTGAGCTCCATGGTGCAAGACACAAACAGAAAATTGTAAATAGAATAAAGAATTATACGATTTTCTGAAAGAATGTTAAACAGTTTGGCAAAATGTAAAGTGGAATCCAAGCAAGATGATAGTTGAAAAAAATATAAGAAATGGAAATGAGGTCAAATTATAACTATCACTTTGCATGTAAGAACAGCATTATTGCTCATGTCTGAAATATTTGGATGTATGTACGTATGTAAAATGTATAAATATAAATATGCTGTTTTAACAGAGTGGCTGTGTTAAGTATAGACAGATCTCTCCATTTTTATTTATTTTTTAGTTTTATGTGTAATAGTGTTCTTTACACTAATGAACATGTATTATAGACGTCTTGCATTGTTGTGATTCAACAGCAAATTGTTTCTTTGCCACAAAATATCACACTTGCTTTTATTTGAAATTTACACTGTTTCACTGTAAACCTATTAAATTATATCTATCTATGCCTAGATACGATAGTTATATAACAGTCAATTAAATGAAACCATGGAACTGGTGTGTCTGTTTGCTTGTTTATTTATTTTGTAAAATAAATGAAACTACAATTTCACATGGAATATGTGTGTCTGTTTACTTATCTATGTATGTATGTAAGTATAAAGTTGTACTGGCTAGTTCTAATTAAAAACAAAAAGGTGTGTCTACTGTATAGGAATATACATGCAATAACAGCCATTAATTCCTTGTGATTTCATGACACTTCAGTTATAAATGAAGGCATACCTCTCAACTTTATACTGCAGAGAGAGAGAAGCCTTGACAGAAACATTTAATTGCCTAAAGTAGTTATCAAAGGCCAAGATAAAAGAGTAGATGTCAGTAACTGTACTCAAAAGCGTTACACGACAGCAATAAGGTACAAGAAGAAGAGTCCATATGACTTGAAAATGACTAGTTACTCCCCAGGAAATACCCTCTACCACTTAACCCCCCCCTACTGTTACTAAAGCATGGGTCCTCACTGCACTCTCCAGAGCTGAACACACTATAGCAATGAGCCCTGATAATATCCAAGGATGTCTCCTATTTAGTTTGAAAAATGACCCCTCAAGCCCACTAGAGTCACAGCCTCCAGCCAGGCTTCGGTCATAGGTAATGTAGGACTGTAACAGTAATCCCTCTACATAAAGCTGGACCATCAACAGACCCAGGGAACTGCAGAGTCATAAGTTGGACTAGTCTTATATACAAGGCCATGGAAAGTTATAATGGCTCTAATAAATACACAGGAAATCTACAAACACTGGACCCATCCTAGTTTGGGGTCGTCAAAGTTAGGTCATGAATACTAAACTAGTGGACTACCTTAAGAAGGCCAGTTGAGCCATGGATGATGGGCAAAAAAGCACATACTGCCTACCTCAACCTGGTAAAGGCATACAATACACTACCTCACTTTGGAATTATTGACAAACTCAAAAGTTTAGATATAAATCTCTATGTAACCCAATGGATATTCAAATGGCTCATGGGTAGGACACATGAAGTTAGGATGGGGGAATCCACCTCCACCAATAGGCTTGTTACTAGTGGTGTTCCACAGGACTCAGCACTTGGACCTCTCCAGTTTGGAATACACTTCTCTGAAGTCATACCAAATATGACCACCCCTGTAAATTACAACATCGATAACACTCTCCTAAGAGTAGACCTAGTGGTAAGGGACTTGATAACTCAGGTTGACAGTAACCTGAACATTGATCACCATGTGTCCATGGTGGTGAGAAAATCCTTCTATGTGGAGCAAGTTATAAGTTATGGCATGGCATCCAGACCTAAGGAGATCATAATTCCATGATCCTTAGCCCTCATTAGACCAATAATAGAGTACTCTTCTGCATGTACATGACCAGGCATGTGTAACAACTACAGCGGCCACAGAGATTCCTCATTAAAAGAATAAAGGGTGTAAATAACATGTCCTATGAGGAAAACACAAAACTCTTGTCTCTGTGCTCAGTCTCCTACAGACTACTGGCAGATGATCTATACCTAGCCTACAAGGCCTTCTCAGATCCAGTCCTGATGGATATGTTACACATTCACAGAACAAACAGCACAAGAATTACCCTATCTAAGAATCTAAACTGCATCTGTGGCATAAGTAAAACATGTTGGAGAAACAGATGTGTGTTTGCGAGATTACCCTTTTTCCGGGAAAAGACACCCCATTTATGTGAAACAGAGCTCTTCTTTAAGCTTATTCAAACAACATTTTGAACCAACAGATGGGAAATCATAAATTCATCCCTGTGGCCTTTATGGACAGCAGCACCTTATAGAAGCCCAAACTTTTCAGATAGAAGAAGATTTTCAAAAAGATTAAGAGACAAATCAGAGGAAAGAAAAATACTTGCAGAAAAACTGTTAAAACCTTCAAATGCGTTTTTGAGTTCATTAATACAATGGACCCATGAAAACCATTATATAGACAAAAATGTTGGGCCATTTGGAAAAAGACGCAACCAAGAAAGTACAAAAAAATGAAAAAATCTTTCACCACACAAAAAAATAAGATCACCAAGAGGGAATGTAAAACAGAAGATTAGTACAGTACAAGTTAAAAAATAGACGTTGAAGTTATGGAATACTTCCAACATGAAGGATTTAGTGTAAAGAGTTTAACATAGTTTATGTCCTAGCTTGATGGAACAATTAGCCCCCAAAGTAAGGAAAACAGAAAGGAAGAAATACGGATGTTTGAAAGTATAATATTAATATGGTGCAGTATGTATGCAAAGGAGAGAGCAAAACAAATCACTACAAAAAGTGTCACCAGAGATAGTCGCAGAGAAATAAAGGCAAAGGCATCCAGATATACAAAATTCCACAATACAAAAAAAAAAATCAATAAGAAAACAAATGGGGAAAGTAGAAAAAAGGATTAGTAATGTGGAAGTTAACGAAATATAAATTGATGTTATGCATTACCTGAGATTTAGTGTAGAAAATCCTACAGTGGTAATGTCACAGCATGATGGAACAATGAGTCTAACAGATTAAGGAGAAACAGGTGGAACAGGAAGCATTTGATCACTTGCCACATGAGGATTCTCTACAGCTTTCAGTAAGAAATGAGTACAGAAGTTCAGTTGGAGATGCACAGCAAGGGAAGGCGCAAGAAACATTGGCAAATCTGACACAGTCAATGTTGTGTAGTGATAGGCAAGTGAATTTCTATATGAAAAAGCAACAGATGACGCAGGATGCAGATGAAGAGAATATGTCACAGGAAGGTGTTCAGGAACTTTCTGTGGAGTCTCTGCAGCAAATGGAGAGCAAAGGTAACAGCTACTTTACTTAATAGAGATGGATAGACTTTTGATCAATGAAAAAACATATTACAAAAAGGCAATAAAACCCAAAATGTTAGAATTCAGATTAAACAAATGAATACAGTAATTAAATCTGTCAACAGAAATTTGTGTAATTTAACAGACATAAATAGGCTATATTAACTTGCAGCTAAATAACAGATAAAGTCTTACCACAAAAACACAGGGTAATAAGGGAAAGGAAGGAAAGAAATCAAATGCCATCATGTAAGTACTGAATAGAGAAAACTAGAAAGCATTTAAGACAAGAAGTGTTACTGTTAATAGAGTACAGCAGAGGGAACAGATCAAGACAAATACTCAGAAAGATAGATATGACAAAAGCAATGCACAGTATCAGAACAGATCAGGATCTATTGTGTACTATCTCAAATTATTGACTGCAAATATCAGCATGGGCAGAAAAACTTAGACGATATGCACAAAATAAGTAATTTATTGAGGACCCAAAAAACTCAAAATCATGGTCTAAAACTAAATAACAAAAAATGCATTACTTTATCTTTTGGGAAGTCATCTATGCCTGGGAACTACCACACTGACAATATGCACCTAAGAAGTGACCCAGTTGTTCAGGATTTGGGCACTTATCTGGACAGTGACTTAACTTTTGACCAATATATGCCTATTGTTGTAAGAAACTCCTTCTATATTTCACAGATTATACACAAAGGGATTGGGTCTAGATCTAAGGATGTCATTGACCCCCCTTTACTGAGATTTCACTGGGCCAATCATTGCCTATAATGCTCCCTTTTGCATCTATCTGTTTAGACACATGCAACAAGTGGAGATCCCACAGATACCTCACTTAAAGGATACAAGGCCTAAACAACAGGTCCTACATGGACCAACTGAAATCTCTGCCACTATACTTGGTATCCTAAATACTCCAAAGACATGACCTTTGTCTGTCATAGAAGGCATCCTCTGACCTATTACTAATAGATTTACTGCACATCAGTAAGTCATACTGCATCAGAAATACTTTGCCTAGGTGTCTAAACCTCTTTTGCAACATTACTAGAACAGTTTGGAGGGACAGGTATATTTCAGAAGATACTGCTGCTGTGGTAGAGACTCCCCATCCACATAAATCAAATTTCATCCCTGTCCATTTTTGAGTGCAACTTAGTTATATGGATGGGAAAACAATTTACCCTAGAAGTTCTCCATGGACTACAAATGGGCAGATGCAGCTCATAAATGATTCATTCTAGGCATGGGTACACTCAAATTATCTAGGGTATGATCCAGAGGGAATATGAGAGGCGGCCCGAGATACAGCACGCAAGGCCGGAGATAGTTGACTTGATAATCCCAGTAAGCTGCCCCACTATTCATCTCAACCCAAAAGGTGACTTTAAAGTGTTAATTTTTTCCGTCTATATATATAGATCAGGCCACATGTGATTTATTGGCTTGAGGTATGTCCTTTGTTCCAGAAAAATCTATGGACGTGAGCAACACCATAGTAGATCTAAAACAATTTGTAAGAAAATTTAATTTGAATATAATGTTCCATAATGTGGAATATAGTAGAAATCCATTGCACATATCTAGCACCTACAATCCCCCACTTCATCCATCTTTACAGTTGTTCGAAAACCTATGTGAACTAGATTTTCTGAATTTGGATGGCTGAAAGTTTAAAAATAAAACATACAATATGTCCAAAGAGGAATATGAATGTTTACAGAAATTGAAGTCTAATGGTGGGGTAAAAATCATGTAACCAAATAAAGGTGTAGGTGTGGTGATTATGGATGTCAATTTGTACAATGCAAAAATGAAAAGGATATTAGATGGTAAAACATATAAAAAAGTTTCTTTAAATGAATTAAATGGAGCTTACGGGGGGATTCGAGGTGAACTCAATGATTTATTTATTGAAGGTAGTATTACCATTGATGAATTGAATTACATGAACGTAACCCACCCAAGGACACCCACCATTTTTGGCCTGCCTAAAATCCATAAAGACCTTAATGACCCCCCAATGAGACCCATTGTGGATGGTCGAAGATCTATTACACAACCTATTGCTAAATACTTAGATTTACAATTGAAAGAGGTATTGGAAGGTGAGGCCCACTTATGTAGAGACTCATGGGATTTTTTGAAAAGAATAAACAGTCTTGATTATACCGACACAGGAGTATTTATAACCATCGACGTCAAAGATCTATATACAGTCATACCACACAAGTTAGGTATTGAGTGGTTTTGTGACTATTTTGTGGAAAAGGGAATAGCCCACAGCAAGGTTAATGTTTATGAACAATTAATTGAGACTGTCTTGTACAACAATTTTATCTTATTTAATAATGAGTTTTATCTACAATTGGAGGGTGTGTCTATGGGTTCGGCAGGTGGAGGCCTTTTATGCTAATGTCGTAATGCTTCAATGGGAAAACAAATTTCTGTTAAAATCCCCTTATTTCTCATTTTTTAAGTGTTACATGTGGTTTTTGGATGACATTTTTATTTTTTGGACAAGGCTCCCCAAAATGATTTATGAGTTCTTAGATTATCTGAATAGCTCGACAATCTTTTTGAAGTTTATCCATATTATTTGTGCTGATGAAATTTCATATTTAGATATCAAATTAATGAAAGACAGGGAACAGAAAGTACTCAAATCAGAAATTTTTAGGAAATCCACATTCTCCAACAGTTATTTACAATATGAAAGTTCTCACCCTTACAAACAAAAAACAGCAGTGGTTAAAGGGCAGTTTGTAAGGGCTGCATGCATGGTTACACTTTTTAACAGCTTCTTGGATGAATGTGATAAGTTGAAAGACATGTTTATTTGCAGGGGTTACCCATCCAATTTAGTGAATAAGGTTATGCTGCAAGTAGTAAACAAGCGAGAAAGGGGACATGTTTTACTTATATTAAACCAATTTGATACTGACATGAATATTAATACTGAAAACACAGGAATTCCCACCTTTCTCAATGACGTTAGTCCTAACAATCTGTATTGTGTTGAATCTAAGACACAAAATTTTAATACTGCATTTGTGACAACTTTTAATAGTTCCAGTAGGAATATTGCTGATATACTCTCCAAGAACTGGTTGGTAATAGTTAATAATAAGGACATTAGAGAATCTGTGGGAGAAAAACCCAGTGTTGTTTATAGAAAGGGAATATGCCTAAAAACTATTCTGGAAACCACCCCAAAGGAATGTTTAAGTGGGTCTTTGTGTAAGTGTGGAAGTTATAACTATCGTCCATATGTTAAGGAAGGCTCTAGTTATGATTACATATCAGTAAAACCACTGTCAATGTTAAACAGATAATCATATTATTTATATATATGCATATATAAAGTTTTTACAATAATTTTTTGTATTTATAAACATTATGAACATTTTAATTTATTGTAGAAATGCATAGCATTAGTTTTTATGAATCAAACAATTTTAGTTGTTTAGATTATATAGCTTTAAGAATGACCAGTTTTGGCGCCAAATCAGGCATTTAAATGGAGTTTGTATATCATTATGAATTTGTTCTGATGAAGCTCGCATTGATGAGTGAAAGCGCTTAACTTTTTATGTTTAACATTAAATTTGTTATTTTATCAAGTGGTTCCAGTGGATTTACTACTTTGGTACTTTGCTGACTGTTGTATGTGAGTGGCAGCGTACAGCGTTTGTGATTGCTGCAGTACTTTTTGATATTTTGGTTAGTTCAAACGCTTTTCTGGAGTTGTATCAGGTACATAAGGAATAAAAATATAAAAAATGCATTGACAAAGCATTGTTTAGAATTTGTGGACCATAATTTTAAATTTGCTATTACTGAGGTCCATATATAGATTTTAAGGTTTTTATGTATTTTATGGACTTTAATTAAGTTATTTATTTTGTCATGATTCCTGTATATATAGTGATTATTTACTACAATTTATTTAATTTTGTAATTTTACTATATTTATAAATGAGAACTGTAATTTAGCTTTAATTCCGCCATGCATATGTAATGTACTGAGTGTGCTGGTAGGCTTGTTGTACTAATTAGGGGGCATAGGACTGATGACAAAACTGATTAGATTTTATATAAAAAATGGTTTATTGTCTATTTTAGTTATCTGAAGAAGTCTCTGAATTAACAGAGACAAAAGCGCTTATGTGAATGTGCGATTTTAACCTGTAAGGAATAAACAGCTTTTACTTGTGCTACAGCATAATATTGTGGTCCCTTACTCTGCTTGTGTCTTTTCTTTTCTATTGGTGTGACCTTTCGTACTTTTAGTGGATGATCCCAGTTACTCTCATTATGGGTAATATGTCATGTTCAACCATGGGACAGGTAAGGCTAATCTACAACCAAGTGGGATAGGTTATTTCAAACAAAAAAGGGAAATTAGCTAGATAAAGTGGCCTGCAAGAGCAGCTAGCCTAGCCTCTGAACCTATAATCTTACATTTCACATGCACATACAAAAATACATAAAAAACTCACCAAAAACTTGGAATGCTATACAGATCAAAATCTTTATCACCAACACAACTAAAGCGACACTTGCCACTACTTAGCACCTCCCCTCAATACTTTAAGGAGCACCCATTCTTAGTAACTTCCACAAAGGACATAAATTACAAGTTGAGCAATGATATAATAAAGTGGCTAAATTTGCTGCAAATGCCCCTTTCAGAACCCACTGCTGTATAGCACTGAAAGCCTAAATTGGTTAGAACTAACACTTCAACTAACATGTACAGAGCTCTTCCCACTGACAACATTAGCTAGCTATCATCTGCTTGACTATCACTAAATACCATTCTATACAACTATGTTCATACTCCGTTATGATTCAGTGAGGAAAGACCTTTCTGCCCATAACCTTTTCAAATCTGCAGGGCATGATCTATATTTGTACCATGTTGCTAAGGCATGGAACTCCTTACCTATATCCATCAGGTCAATACCCCCCCCCCCCAGTCCTTCAAAACCATTGTGAAAAAGTTCTTAGCCAAAATCTGTCTCTGTTTTTGCTCGACCTCAGGATAATGATATTGCTAAATATGAACAAGTTCCTAGTCATAAATTACACCTCCTTACTCCCCATTTTCATTTACTTCCTAACTTTATCTAAATATGTAATAACTTACTATTCCCTGTCTTCATATTGCAATTCCTGTATGTATTACACCAGTTTAACTTTAACTTCTAAAAACTGTCTAAAATTTCTGTAATAATTCAATTATTCGGGTCTATATTATGTCCTTGAAAATGCAGTTCAGCGAACGTCATTTACATCGAAAATGCCAGTCAGCGAACCTGCCCTTGTGGGGGGCTGTGCTACCCCCCCCCGCTAATCATAGATACCAACTCTGAGATCGCACTGCAGTGAGAAATGGGCAGATATTCTGATCTTCACTGTACCATGATCTCACTATGAACAGTTTGTTGAATGGCATTTCGATGCAAATGCTGTTTGTTGAACCGCCTTTTCGAGGACAGAATATAGAGATAAATTATTCTTTTATAAGTTGTCTTTGTTTTACCTAATTTTGACACATTGTGTCCTATTTGGTATAATTATTTAAACTGTACATGTTTTGTTTTATTTTTTTGGCTTTTAAAATTGTTTTCAAAAAGTGTTTGAAATACTGTGAAACTTTTCTCCCTGGGCCACCAATAAAAATCAACACCCACCCAGTTAGACTTTCTCAGTAATCAGACATCAGTAAACAAATATCATGCTTGACCTTGTCCTTACAAATGTTTCCTCTGCCTACACCCCACTAATATAATATAATATAATATAATATAATATAATATAATATTACAACTTGTGATTGCAACAAGTATGCAAATGAAAACCAAGAATTGCACCCAGATAAGGAAATCTGTGGAAATAATAAGAAGTTATGTACCTACCATAACATTCCATGTTAGTTGTCTTCTCTCGCCTTCTTTCTTGCTGGATGGGTTCGGATTCGGCCACTTACTAAAGCTCGAGAGCTAATTTTACCGGCTTGAGGCAACCCTATATCCCATGATGCAAGGCAATGACTACCCAGATCTCGTTTGGTAGCTAAGGAAATTATGCAATACATTCCTCCAACTGGAGAGGAGGAGGAAGAGGTAATAATAGTAATAATGATGATAATAATAATAATCCCCCGAAAAAGATCAACCTAATCTAGTAACACTAGAAAACTGATTAGTTGGAAAAATTGGATTAAGACTCTTAAGGGAAGAGGCACAATCTTCTCGGTCTGACCAGGCTAGGGGGATGGTGGGCAGGACGCAAGAAAGAAGGTGAGAGAAGACAACTAACATGGAACGTTATGGTAGGTACATAACTTCTTAATGTTAAGTTGTCAATCTCGCCTTCATTCTTGCTGGATGGGACCGCGTCCCTAGCACCTCTATCCTGGGTGGCTCAATGGAACAGACTCTTGAGAACGGTGGAACCAAAATTCGCTCTGTCTCTGGAGGCCAAGTCTAATTTGTAATGTGAAACAAAGGTATGAGGAGAGGCCCATGTGGCTGCTGCACAAATAGTGTCTATTGGAAGTCTAGCCTGAAAAGCTGTAGATGTAGCTAGAGCTCTGGTAGAATGGGCTTTTGGCCTAGAAATCAACTCTTTACCTCTGAGCTGATAAATGCAAGTAATCACAGAAGACAGCCATCTAGATAGAGTTACCTTGGATACTGGAAGGCCTTTCCTGTTCTCTGCGTAGGATAAAAACAGTTGATCAGATTTCCTAAAATGTTTGGTTCTGTCCAGATAATATCTGATAAAATATAATCAGATCCTGCAGATAGACTAGTGGTGGACCGTAGCTGGGATAGCTACTAAAGTTCAAAAAAATGACACGGATATATGAAACTTGAATTATGTCACTGATAAAACAGAACGAAAAAAAGATGAAAAAACACTTCTTTTAAATCCACAGAAACCTCACTGCTTCGCCGAATTGGCAAGATGTTGAACTAAAGTGTAACAAAAAGACTGTTACACCCTGATGTTTAGCAGTTCAAAGTTAAGTAGGACTAAATCTGTTTATATCCCAGGCATATACATTCCTATAACTCTTCCAAATGATGCAAAGTAACTTGAACACAACTCACAACAGCCTGTGTGGGGACACCATAACAAGCATAAAAAAGTACCTTAGAATGTTTGTAAAAGCTGATGAAATGTTGTAGAGCAAATGCCTGGTTGCTCAGGAAGTCCTGACTATCCGTTTAGCTTGTGGTAGAGAAAACCCAATCCAATACTTTGTAGTTAGAAAAACACAAGAAGCTTCCCTTGGCAAACTCAATAGTTCCAGACTTGCAGGAAGCAAATGAAGCACTAGCACAATTGCTGTGTAAACAAACTCAGAAGTTCCAAACTCATAGGAAGCAAAAAAGGCGCTGTAGACTGAAAATAAATCCTTTATTACAACGATAGCATTTCTTAAGCACTAGTTGAGCGCAGGCATTTGCTCTACAACATTTCATCAGCTTTTACAAACATTCTAAGGTACTTTTTTATGGTTGTTGTGGTCTCCCCACACAGACTGTTGTGAGTTGTGTTCAAGTTACTTTGCATCATTTGGAAGAGTTACAGGAATGTATATGCCTGGGATATAAACAGATTTAGTCCTACTTTACTTTTGAACTTCTCAACATCAGTGTATAACAGTGCATGAGTTTGGAACTTCTGAGTTTGTTTACATAGCAATTGTGCTAGTGCTTCTAGTGCTTCATTTGCTTCCTGCAAGTTTGGAACTATTGAGTTTGCAAAGGGAAGCTTCTTGTGTTTTCTAACTACAAAGTATTGGATTGGGTTTTACCACAAGCTAAACGGATAGTCAGGACTTCCTGAGCAACCAGGCATTTGCTCTACAACATTTCATCAGCTTTTACAAACATTCTAAGGTACTTTTTTATGCTTGTTATGGTGTCCCCACACAGGCTGTTGTGAGTTGTGTTCAAGTTACTTTGCATCATTTGGAAGAGTTATAGGAATGTATATGCCTGGGATATAAACAGATTTAGTCCTACTTAACTTTGAACTGCTAAACATCAGGGTGTAACAGTCTTTTTGTTACACTTTAGTTCAACATCTTGCCAATTCGGCGAAGCAGTGAGGTTTCTGTGGATTTAAAAGAAGTGTTTTTTCATCTTTTTTTCGTTCTGTTTTATCAGTGACATAATTCAAGTTTCATATATCCGTGTCATTTTTTTGAACTTTAGTAGCTATCCCAGCTACGGTCCACCACTAGTCTATCTGCAGGATCTGATTATATTTTATCAGTTGTTTGTTCTTGCACAACCTTATTAGTTGCCTTACAGATAATATCTGAGTTGGCGGTGAACATCAAGATAATGTAGTTTTTGTTTCGCTCTATTAGAATAATTTGGGAAAAAAACTGGAAGATCAATGGATTGATTTAAGTTCGTCTGCGATGCCACTTTGGGTAAGAAAGACGGATTAGTCCTTAGAGAAACTCTGTCTTTGTGGAAGATTAAGTAGGGAGGACGAATGCAGAGGGCATGAAGCTCAGATACTCTCCTGGCAGAAGTAATGGTGACTAGAAAAAGTGTCTTCCAAGAAAGAAATTTCAATGAACAGGCAGCCGCAGGTTCGAAAGGGGGAAGAATCAAGGATGTTAAAATTAAATTTAGATCCCACTGTGGTGGGGGGTCTCTAATCAGAGGTTTAAGTAAAAAAATACCTCTAAGGAATGCCTTGCAAAGTTTATGTGACATAATGTTGTGGTCCAACAAGCCTATATGAAAATTTGAAATGGCTGCCAGCTGAACTTTTACTGTGGAGGAAGAAGATCCTGAATGAAAAATCTCGGCTAGGAAGTCCAAGACTGAATGAATCGGAGCAGTATAGGGATCTATATTCCTAGCTTTTGCCCAGAAGGAGAAACGTTGCCATTTACTGGTGTAAATCCTTCTGGTGGAAGATTTAAGGGAAGCTACTATGATATCCTGGACGGGATTAGAAATCATAGGAAGCCTGGCTAGGGATGGAAGCGGAGCAACCAAGCAGTGAGGTTGAGAGAAGGTATGGATTGGTGCAGCTGCCCCGACTGGTAGGTCAGAAGATCTGGAAACGGGTCCAGATGCCATGGCTGTACCAAAAAATAACGATGTAGGAATGGAAACCATATCTGTCGAGGCCAATAAGGGGCAATGAGAATCAACTTGGCTCTCAAGGCGGTTGCTTTCTGAATTACTTGTGGTATCAGAGGAAAGGGAGGAAAGGCATAAAGAAGTCCCCGGGGCCAATCTTGGGTTAGAGCGTCTCTAGGGGGATGGCCTGGAAGGGGGAAGAGAGAGAAGAAGTCGGGGTATTTGCTGTTTTGAGGTGTACCAAAAAGATTGCAGCAAGGAAGGCCCCACTTCTGAAAAATCTCTTCCGTCACAGATTGTTTGAGAGACCACTCGTGAGGCATGAGAATAGCTCTGCTCAACCTGTCCGCTATGAAGATGGATTTCCCGGGGATATGCGTTGCTATCAGAAACCGCCGAGAAGAGATTGCCCACTGCCAAAGTCTGAGAGCTTCTCGACACAGTGGATAGGACTTGGTTCCGCCCTGCTTGTTGATATACCACACTACGGACATATTGTCCGTTTGGACTGCAATAGTTCCCAGGGGAAAAGAGTCATTGAGGGCTTGCAATGTTAAAAGCACTGCTCTCATCTCCAGGACATTTATGTGCAGGTGGCATTCGAAAGGTTGCCAAGTGCCATGGACCATCCTGCCCTGATAATGCCCCCCCCACCCGATCAGGGAGGCATCCGATGTAACCGTGGTGACCGGGGCGGGAGGAACAAAGGGTCTGCCCTGATGGACTTGAGGGGACGATATCCACCAGGTCAGATGCCTTTTGCAAATTGGAGTTATTATGATCCTGTGACGCATGGGAAGTTGTTGAAAGGACCATTGGGCGAACAGCATCCATTGTAGAAGACGCATGTAAAAGCGGGCAAGGGGAAGAAGCATTATGGCGGCCGCCATAAGACCCAATACTTTCAGAGCAAATCTGGCCTGAATTTTGTTGCTGAGAAGAATCACATGGACGTGATTTTGAATGTCCAAGATCCTTTGGTCTGTTAACTTTGCTGAAAGTTGTACGGTGTCCAATTTGGTGCCTATAAAGGTAATAGATTGACAAGGCGACAAGGCAGATTTTTTGAAATTTATAGAAATCCCTAGCCCTCTGCAAATGTGAATGGTGTAATCTCTGGCTTGGAGAAGTTGATGCCTGGTGGTGGAAGTGAGGAGCCAGTCGTCTAGATATGGAAACACCTGGAATCCTTGACGTCTCAGGTGAGCCGTAACCATTGCCATACATTTGGTGAACACTCTGGGGGCTGTAGTGAGTCCAAATGGCAGGGCTCTGAATTGGAAGTGGCTGGTCCCTAGCCGAAAGCGGAGAAACCTTCTGGAGCGCCTGTGAATTTTTATGTGATAGTACGCATCCTGAAGGTCTACTGAGCACATCCAACTGTCCTTGCCCAGAAAGGGTAGAATGGACTGAAGCATGACCATCTAGAATCTTGTTTTCTTTACAAACTTGTTTAGTTTGCTGAGATCTAATATTGGTCTCCAGTCCCCTGTCTTTTTTGGTACTAAAAATAACCTTGAGTAGATACCGGATCCTATTTGGTCTGCTGGGACTGGCTGGATGGCTCTTTTTGCTAGCAGTTTTGAAATCTCTGGTATTGCTAGTTCCCTTAGACCGGGTGGAATGTCTGGAAGGGTTCCCTTTTGCTGAACTGGGGTTTGAATAAAGGGAATTTTGTAACCCTCGGATATGATCGACTGTACCCATTTGTCTTGAGAAAGGGAAAGCCAGGCTTTTGGGTACAGCGATAATCTTCCCCCGACTGCCTCCGAAGGTGGACAATTGGGCAACATCTCAGGGATGCTGGAAGGGTTTGTCAGAGAGAGGCTCCCTGCTACCCTGATTCTGCGGACCCCCTCTGCCCCTAGGGTGGCAACTGTTGTTGTTACCCCCTTTGCCTCTGGGGGTAAACTGACCTCATGCATCAGGCGTGACTCCTTGAGATTTGCGGAACCACATTTTCCCTCCCTTCTGACCTTTTGGGTAAGGTCTTGAAGGGGTGGAGAAATGGACTCCTACGGCAGAAAGAGTCTTGCCAATTTGTTTGCATCTAGTCAAGGTGTCTTTCACTTGAGGTCCGAACAAAGTCGAGCCATCAAAGGGAGAGTTTGTGAAGGACGCCTTGAAGGGATCTGCAAAATTACAAAGCCGCATCCAGGATTGACGCCTTAAAGCCACTCTTGTGCCTGCGGCCCTACTCGCTCCATCGGCTGCATATGAAATGAGCCGCATGGAGGAGTTAACAATGGAGTTTAGGATTCCTAGCTGTGAGCTAATTTTGTCCTGAGACCCAGCAGCTGACGGATCCTGTAGAACTTCTCCCAACTCTTTAAGAACATCTCTTTGAAGGCGGGTGAAGTGACACAAGTAGTTCAGCGATCTCATGGCAAAGGTCGCTGAAGAAAAAATCCGCTTGCCGTACCTATCCATAGTCCTAGAATCCTTGTTAGGAGGATGGACAGGTACTGAAGGATCAGCTAATTCCTTCTTGGTGGCTGCAGCCACCACCATGGCATCAACCGGGACACCTTTTGTCAAATATTGCCTATCAGGTGGGGCCGTAATGAATTTAGAAGGCCTCCGAGGAATGGGTTCCACCGAATCTGGGGTCATCCACGCCTTCCGAGCCACCACGTCCATAAGAGGGTCGAAAGGCGGAGACACCCAGGAGGTGGAGGGTCGAGACCCGAACGCCTCCAGGTATACTGACTCATCCTCGGAAGGATTAAGGGAAGGCCAGTCCCCCCTCTGCTTAAGGAGTTCAAGGATGTCTGAGAAAGAGACATCCTCAGAGGGGGACCTTGGGGATCCCTCCGACTCATCCAAGTCAGTATCGGATGTAATAGACTCAGGGGAGTCTAGATGTTTCCTCTTACATGTCCTAATCCACAAAAAAGAGAAAACGCTGTATTCACCAATAATTCCCAAAAACAGCAAACCAATCCGGAGAACGACCACCGCTGGATATTGTACGCAGCTCACAATGAAGGTACCTCAAGTTCCAAAACACAGGTTTATTAACGCCAAAAACAGTTCTTGTTGCAAAAACACATTTTCATCGACAATGCGACTTCTTCAGATAAAACCAATGTAAAATGAAACTACTTAAATACACACTTCAATTAGTACAATTGATGTTAATGTATTGTAATTAAACAATAAATGGAAATTAATACTGAAATCCTTCATATTTAAAGCAACAACCAAGAATAAATTAAACCAACTAACCAAATATATATTTGCAAAACATAAACATAGTAATCTTACATGTCCTCTTACGCGGAGGTTCACCTGATGGGTCAGGAGAAGCCTCAGAAGAGGAAGATATTCCCAATGGGGAAACCTGAGGCGTTGGATCTCTGGGTCCGGGAGCAAGAGAGTGGGAAGAGATGTCAGCAGGCACTGTAGTGGGAGGAGCTGATGGAACTGACCATTGACTAAGCCCTGGGGCTAGTACACTCCTCATCACCTCGAAGGCTCCCCCATCAGAGAGGCCAGAAGGCTCCCGCTCCGAAGAGATAGGAACTCCAGGCCGCACCGACAGGGATGGCTCCGAGGCTGATGTCGGGGCTGAGCTCACCAGCGCCGAAGCTCCGAGAGGGAGAACGGGGTCGGACAAGGGTCCGATGCCACTCGCCCCCTCGGAGCCGACGAGAGAGACCAGACGCCCGGATCCCTCCAGTGAAGGCATCAAGGAGGAGATCGGAGCAGAGGACGACGGAGCCGAAGGGGGAGGTGGTATTGGTTCCAAAGCCACAACAGGTATGGCTCCGAGGAGCTCCAGCTCCGAGCTCTGTAGGAGAGTCGAAGGAGGAATGTTAGGTGGATGTGTGATAGCTACCGTCTGCTGAGACGGGCTATGGAGCATTTGGGCCAATGCCTGAGACTTTAATAGTCTACTCACCACACTCTCAAGGTCGTGATCGGACAGCCTGGACGACTGAGAAGAACGGCTCCGATGGCTCTGCTCCAAGAGCAGGGGTGATCTCGGAGCTGAACGTATCGACTCCAATGAAGGGGATCGTGATCTCTTTTTTGAGATAGGTGGAGCCGAAGGAGCTGAGGATACGTCGGCTCCAGCCGGAGCCGACACTGAGTGCCCAGATTTAGCAGCATCGGCACCGGATGGAGTCGATACTGTAACTTGTAATATAGAAGGATCGGCTCCGGCCGAAGCCGATCTCGACACTGAAGGAGAACCAGTAGCCAATGGCTTAGGACTTGAAGCCAAAGGCTTAACAGGTTTCGAGGGCTTCCCCGGAGCCGACTTAGTCGGGGAGCTCTCAGGCTTTAATAAGCCCCTCAGTATTAATTTATTTCTGCGCTCCAGCAGGACTCTTGGGCTGAAGGCATGACAGATAGCACAAGAGTCCTGCAGGTGCAGAGGTACCAGGCAGTAAACACAAGAAGTGTGACCATCTGTCAGAGACATCTTCTGACTGCACGAGTCACACTTCTTGAAGCCTGAGACCTTTGTGTCCTTCGACATAGCTGTGTCGAGGAAACACTAAGTAACAAAAAACACAGACACACACACAATAAACACCCAATCCAATAATAAAAAACTTAAACAGGGATACAAACACACTCAAACACCACACAGAATCCCTGACAGAAAAAAATTAGGAAAGGGGGAGGCTTAAGGCCTAACTTAGGGGAAGGGATAAATAACTAGAAAAATAGGGAACACTAATGGGAATAGGATTAAATTAAACGTTAATAGTTTACACAACAACAAAGGTGACTAAAACTAAAGGGGTGAGACTAAAAGTCTGAATTTGAAGAACTTACCAGCAGCCGGTAAGAAAAGCACCTCTCAAGCGAAAGCAGCAAACGAGATCTGGGTAGTCATCGCCTTGCATCATGGGATATAGGGTTGCCTCGAGCCGGTAAAATTAGCTCTCGAGCTTTAGTAAGTGGCCGAGTCGGAGCCGAGGATCGGCTCCGAACCCATCCAGCAAGAATGAAGGCGAGATTGACAACTTAACATCTGGCCATCCTTACCACAACAAAAATCATCAGACTGAAAAAATATGAAAGCAATACTATTGGGATTAACTACTTTATACTGCTCAATTATCCCTGATTTTACCTCATGTTATTATATTTCTCCTTATAAAATGTTTTGATTTTCTGGTAAATCACTGAAGATTACAGTCAGTCTGTAATGTCAGACATTTGAGTTTCATACGTCTTAGTCTTTAGGAAATCCATGTTGTTGAAAATCCTGTTATTTTCCTACTAGCATGAATTAGGGTAATGTTTAAAAGTTATACCTGATTTTGGACTTGTATAGACTCTGGTAGTTATCAGTCTAGTATAAACCTATGAACCTACATGTTATACACAAAACATGACACAACAATACACTGAATGCATCATTCATACTTATTTCTTCCCACAATATATACTCAAATTTCAAGATTTGACATGAATAATGAAAGAGATTTTAAATAATCTCATACATAAAAAATGTACACTAACCTGTAGTGTCCTTCAGTAGGCTTGTAAACATGCACCAGAATGTCTCACTGGAGCCACATTCTTATGGGAAGTGGACCGTTGTTTCAGTACAGCCAGCAGGAAAACCGGTTATCTAACAGTGTAGTACCTCGCGGGTGGTACTGCGCAGGTTAGGGCGTGTCCATATTGATTGTCAGGTAATCATATATTTGAGTGACAGTGAGTGTTCCACCTTTCCCATTATACTGCTTTAACACATGTAAACATGCTGTTCCCGTTATTCATCAATTATGCTATCTGCTTTAAGCTTCATGAGAAAAAAAATAACATTTAAAAGGAAAAAATGTCGACAACTCCAAAAGCTCCAAATTCTCAAAGATAAGCTAGTATGATGTTCACTGTTACCGAAGTTTGTTTATCGGGCTTTTTGATATAAACCTAGAAATGGTCCATCTGGGTCAGTGTTTACCCTGACTACGTTGATTAAGATAAGATAAAATAAATGTACCCAGTATGTTATTCTTTGGATTGGACAGTAATACTGTAGTGTGCAGGACACACTGATTTCCCATATCCACTCTGTAGCTATTGATGTCGCCCGGGCAGCGGCAGCCGCATAGTACATGAATTTGTTTTATTTTACATTGTTCCTTTAATTCGCATTTCTAACTTGTTGCCAACTATTGCAATCATAGATTACAAGCGTTCAGAAATACTGCTCTATATTGTCAAGTGATACCAGCTGTCCTGTATAGCCACTTGTGTACTCTTTTTGCTGCTTTGTTTTATTATTCTTGTGCAATCAAAGGCTTTTCACTGCTTTGTTTTATTATTCCGGTGACAGCTACATGACAGCTAATTACTATTAACGTAGCTGGGTAAGTTGTGGGCGTTTAGGGGCGGGGTTTGCTACTGCGCATCCTGCGAGGTACTACACTGTTAGATAACTGGAAAACCTACCGAGTATCTGAGCAATAGAACATGGCCATAATCACTGCCACATACAGCACCAGGAGATGAAGTGACAACTCCTATTTCACAACCCCTCAACAAAACTAATTCTAAAATTATTGTCACTATCCACAAGAGGAAAACAGAATAAATATTGTATAAGAAATAACTAAATAATAAGACACACTAAAACTTTCAACAATGACCACATCTTCTCAGCTGAGCTAAAATCCTGCAGCTCCAAGCATAAAGAACATGGTAAACTTCATAGAAAACCAGACTCCCAAACAATCAGTGAAAAAAACGCCATTTAGCAATGTAAATAACACTCCACCATTGTTACAAACACACACTGAAATTACTGCACATTCAGAGTGCAGGAAATCTAGCAACCTGTAAAAAAATTAAACCTATAATACAAAGCCTTGGACTTTATAATCCATACAACATGGAAACAAGAAGTACATTAAATACATATTGTCCACTTAAACTTCCCCAGTAATGAAACCAAACACAAGAGATGCCATCAACAGCAAACAGTTTAAATCAGAATCTTCCATACTTAAAAATGCTCACTTTCCTGTAATATGTAAGTTTGAAGTGTAAACAACTTCCATTAATTCTTTGAGCAACCATCTCCTACAAAGCCGACTGCCTCTCCAGATGACTTGCACAGACTCTACAGAACAGCTTAAACAGTAGAATATCACCACTTTCTACAAAACTTACTCCAACTTTCAAGTCACCTATAGCAAATCACATTTATAATCCCACAATTACCAACCACAAAAGTAAAATTCTTAAAAAAGTAGTAATTTAATAAAAAAAAAACAGCCACACTAACTTCTTATTCAACCTTCTCTTATGTCTGTGAGCTCCACAGCTGAGTGTAATTCTGTATAGTTTCACACTTATTATTACATAAAACAGCATACCCACCCCCAAACAATTTAGACAATATTTATCTCTCCACATGATGCACACAGACAATATCTAACTTTACTACTTTGTAATGCATGCATGAATATATTACACTGGTTAACACATTCAGATAACTACATACACTGAAATGCATAAGACATTTAAAACAGCTCAGCATTTAAACCTCTCATTCAATGAAATGAAAGTCAGTACCAAGACAGAAACTAATACACTTAGCATCTCATCAAGTTGGATAGGACCATTTTCACCTCTGGTGGCACCCACTGTTTAATCCAATGTCCAAGATAAGAAACACTTAACACAAAGCCAAGAATGCCTATAACAATTTTACAATAATTAACATGCAAACTCAGGCTTCTCTTACCACAAACTTAGAATTATGTAACTATTTTTTATATGTTTAGTCAATGCTTTAGTTAATATAAGAAACTTAAATGAACTGTAAATTTTCAGTGGAGATTGATATATTTAGAAAATGATAATAAAGTTACGTATACAGCTTTAAGTGCCCTATTTATAAGGTTGTAATAGACTTGGAACAGCTGTGAAAAAAAATAATTTTAGTGAAAACCTGGGGAACCACAAATATCAGCTGCCCAAGAGGAGAGTTGTAGAAACAGAGGTTGGGATAAGGGCAAACACATTCATTTTAATGATGCACTTCTACAAGAACCAAAACCTCTAAATGTATTAGCTGGGTTAAACTTACAGAAACTGGCATCTCAAGATGGCCTGAAACACAAAGGCAAAAAGTATTTTGACTAATATACTTTTAACATTTTTTTGTAGTCATCATGTTCATGTAAACATGTTATGGTCTTCAAGTGCACTCAAAAGTGCACATACTGTCTATACAAATACCACGCATAAACCTTTTGTCAGGCCCCGGGATTCATGAAGCTTGTGCCAGGCGCAGGCATAGCATAGGCGGTATAATGCCAAATATGTCCGCTGAGCGATTCAGGTACAATCCAATTCCACGTGCACTACCAGCATATGCCAGATCTGCGCAGCTCTCGGCTCAGGTATGCTAATCACCCCATGCACAGTACTGCAGCATGCAAATGAAGGTACATAGCGATTCATGAAGTGGTGTAGGCGTAGTGTAAGCCTACAGAAATGTAAACCAAAAAAAAAAACGGTTTACATTTTGTCAAACAGAACATCGGAGCCATGAAAGCGGACCAGACTCATATATTACAAAGTTAACATATGCCAATGGCTAAATATACAGCCAATGGCATAAGAAAAGATGCACAACACATAAAAAATAACATTTAATGTCATGGCCACAGTAACGCAAAGTACAACAGCCGGGCATGTGTGCGCAAATGGGAACACAAGGAAAATATATACAAATGTCATAAAATTGCAATGTAACACAAATCATGACTTTACCATAATAGTCAATGGTATGCATGCTACACCACAACCAAGCTGTAAGGGTTGTTAAGGGTCTGTGACAGTGTTTGGCGCGGTAACTATGAATTAGTAGTCAATGCCGTGCAAATGAGGCAAGTAATAGTGAATCGCAAACGTCCCGCCGGCCTAAGGATGTACCATACGGCGCAGTGCTACAACACCGTGGAGTGGTCTGGAGGTATACATGACATCAGCAGTGGGGCGTGCCACCGTAGCTGTAAGCACATTGGAGCAATGCAAATCCAGGCTGCCCATTGCTAAGCAAAGCTGCAGGATAGGGGTGTGGATGTAGGTATAGCTTTGCTTAGCTGAGAGCACACATGGTGCCCGAAAGCGCATGTGTAAGTGGATGAAAACGTGCCCGAAAACCGGTAAGCGGACACACGCGCCGCACACCATAGCTCAAACAGGATGTTTAGAGGGAAGACAATAAGGAAATGCCGCATTGGAGTACAACTGAGCAATTAACACCTATTAACTCACAGTGGGCCATTGTCGCCAGCTAAAAGGCTGCTAGCAGCAACTTGCAGAACAGGAAAGGGGAGGTGTCGGATTGCAAAGAAAAGAGAACTGTCGCAGAGCAAAGCAAACCTGCAGTAGATAGGCTATAGAACAGATTTCACAAGACAATCCTGGTTTGGGAAAGTACAAAACAAGAAAGCAGGCTGCTGGATGCATGACAGACAATGGGAGGGGAATCGTTAAGAAAAGTTAAGGCAAGAGCAAGAGGTAATCCACGGCAGCTAAATGTAATTCAACACCAAAGGCACCACAATAGCAGTACCTGTGGTAAAACACATAAGATACCCAGCAGCTCTGATTGTACATATACACCCTATGACATCATCAGTGTTCAAAGCACAATAGTATAAAGTTTGAAGGCACTTCACACACACTTGTGTATTCCCAAACACTGCACCATCGGTGTAAACAGACGGGGAACTTTTACAATGTACTTGTTGGGAGCTGCCATAGCTGTGATTCATCACCATGTGTTGGAGACTGAAGGTGTTGTGGAGGATGATGCTGACAACCACCTCAGGCCCCAGAGGAGGAGAAGAGTGTTCAGACCAAGGGTAACCTACCAGGGGCTACATGATATGGAAATAGTAGAGTGTTACAGGGTGGACAGGGACATCATACAGCAAATAGTTGAGCTGTGCCAGCCACGCCTGAGATCCAGAAACAACAGAGGGGAACCAATCCCAGTGGACATGAAGGTATGTGTAAGCTTGAGAATACTAGCCACAGGTACCTTTCAAAGGCCAACTGGAGATATCATGGGGATCTCACAGGCATCAGCATCTAGGGTACTCCACCAGTTCCTGGATGCCATGTTACCACATGCCAATAAGCATATATACTTCCCCCGAACTCAGGAGGAGATGGCCAGCAATATGCATCTCTTCCACCATATGGCACACTACCTGGAGGTACTGGGTGCAACAGACTGCACGCACATACATATCAAGTCACCACCCGGTGAGCATGGTAGGCACTACATAAACCGCAAGGGAGGCACTACATAAACCGCAAGGGATACCACTCCATCAACTGCCAGGTCGTGTGCAATGCCCAGGGCATTATCACGGATGTGTGTGCTGGCAGCCCTGGAAGCTACCATGACTCCCACATCTGGCATGCCTCACAGCTATATCAGGTATTTGTCAGGGGGGACATCCCATATGGCCACCTTATGGGGGATGCTGCCTATGCACTGGAGCTGTGGATGATGACTCCCATCAGAAATGCACACACACCCATGCAAGAATGCCATAATGAGGCACACGCACAAACCAGAATCATCATAGAGAGTGTGTTTGGGATGCTGAAGTCACGGTTCCGATGCTTGGACATATCTGGTGGAGCCCTGCAGTACTCTCCAGGCACGTGTGTCCACATCTTCATAGTATGTGCCATACTACATAATATGATCCTGCAGAAACAGCTGCAGCAGGGACATAATGGTGAAGGCCCTCACAGCCCACTGCAATTGCCAAGGCCATCACAGGCACAGTGGGATTCAGACCACAAACACCCTGTGCCAGCCCCCGTAGGCAGACGGAGGCATGCCCAATATGCCCACGCCTTGGCAAAGAGGGAACGTATAGCACATATACTGACAGTGTAGGCCCCTACGGACTGACACACTTCTCCACCTGCACACACAGTAAAATGGATGGCACACACACACTACCACCTGTAAACTGTAATGTATAGGTGGCCTACTGTGTAAATCCTACATAGGCAGCCCTCAACTATTGCACACACAACAGCTATTGGAACAAGGAAAGTCAACACCTGAACAGTAAACGAAGCTAACAGCATATGTTGATACTGTATGTATAGGTTCCTAGGTACATTGGTAGGTACATGCCCGATTGTCAGAGGTCATTCATCAGCCTAGGCAAAATGTGTCTGCTGTTGCCACCCCATCGATTAACTAACTGTCCCTCTGTGGAGCAGAGCCAATTGCAGGATTCATGTGTGTAACCACTGTTCCCCACCCACTCTGCATGGATTCCCTGGTGTGTTAATGAGGGGCTCCATATAATGTACATATACACCCTATGACATCATCAGTGTTCAAAGCACAATAGTATAAAGTTTGAAGGTACTTCACACACACTTGTGTATTCCCAAACACTGCACCATCGGTGTAAACAGACGGGGAACTTTTACAATGTACTTGTTGGGAGCTGCCATAGCTGTGATTCATCACCATGTGTTGGAGACTGAAGGTGTTGTGGAGGATGATGCTGACAACCACCTCAGGCCCCAGAGGAGGAGAAGAGTGTTCAGACCAAGGGTAACCTACCAGGGGCTACATGATATGGAAATAGTAGAGTGTTACGGGGTGGACAGGGACATCATACAGCAAATAGTTGAGCTGTGCCAGCCACGCCTGAGATCCAGAAACAACAGAGGGGAACCAATCCCAGTGGACATGAAGGTATGTGTAAGCTTGAGAATACTAGCCACAGGTACCTTTCAAAGGCCAACTGGAGATATCATGGGGATCTCACAGGCATCAGCATCTAGGGTACTCCACCAGTTCCTGGATGCCATGTTACCACATGCCAATAAGCATATATACTTCCCCCGAACTCAGGAGGAGATGGCCAGCAATATGCATCTCTTCCACCATATGGCACACTACCTGGAGGTACTGGGTGCAACAGACTGCACGCACATACATATCAAGTCACCACCCGGTGAGCATGGTAGGCACTACATAAACCGCAAGGGATACCACTCCATCAACTGCCAGGTCGTGTGCAATGCCCAGGGCATTATCACGGATGTGTGTTCTGGCAGCCCTGGAAGCTACCATGACTCCCACATCTGGCATGCCTCACAGCTATATCAGGTATTTGTCAGGGGGGACATCCCATATGGCCACCTTGTGGGGGATGCTGCCTATGCACTGGAGCTGTGGATGATGACTCCCATCAGAAATGCACACACACCCATGCAAGAATGCCATAATGAGGCACACGCACAAACCAGAATCATCATAGAGAGTGTGTTTGGGATGCTGAAGTCACGGTTCCAATGCTTGGACATATCTGGTGGAGCCCTGCAGTACTCTCCAGGCACGTGTGCCCACATCTTCATAGTATGTGCCATACTACATAATATGATCCTGCAGAAACAGCTGCAGCAGGGACATAATGGTGAAGGCCCTCACAGCCCACTGCAATTGCCAAGGCCATCACAGGCACAGTGGGATTCAGACCACAAACACCCTGTGCCAGCCCCCATAGGCAGACGGAGGCATGCCCAATATGCCCACGCCTTGGCAAAGAGGGAACGTATAGCACATACACTGACAGTGTAGGCCCCTACGGACTGACACACTTCTCCACCTGCACACACAGTAAAATGGATGGCACACACACACTACCACCTGTAAACTGTAATGTATAGGTGGCCTACTGTGTGAATCCTACATAGGCAGCCCTCAACTATTGCACACACAACAGCTATTGGAACAAGGAAAGTCAACACCTGAACAGTAAACGAAGCTAACAGCATATGTTGATACTGTATGTATAGGTTCCTAGGTACATTGGTAGGTACATGCCCGATTGTCAGAGGTCATTCATCAGCCTAGGCAAAATGTGTCTGCTGTTGCCACCCCATCGATTAACTAACTGTCCCTCTGTGGAGCAGAGCCAATTGCAGGATTCATGTGTGTAACCACTGTTCCCCACCCACTCTGCATGGATTCCCTGGTGTGTTAATGAGGGGCTCCATATAATGTAATCAGGGATGTAGTGCCAAAGCATGGGGAGTACCTATGACAGGTATCTGTCACCCCAGCATTCTCCAGTTATGGTTGTGTCAAGGTGTAGCACATTACAGTGTGTGGCTCACTGTGACATAGATTCCCAATGCTGGAGCACATCCATTAAACATCACTTGGACATACCATTAATAGGTATCATCCATAAGTAAACCAACTGAGTTACACATTTGATTGCAGTATGGAGGAACAGCCATAGTACAGTCCACATACAAAACACCATAACACTTGTACAAATCCCAGATGACCAAGTGGTAAAGCCACTGACTGTGTCGTGCATGTTCCCGGTTCCACGTCCTGCAAGGTCCGTTACGTAATCCCGATGGCACGAATAATGGATGTTGGATGCTGGTTATTAGAGCATGTTTAAGCACATGTTAGCGGGTTTGTGTGGCGGCAAGTGATGGTAAGTGTCGTTTAAACATGACTATATGGATATGCGCAAAACAGGTCTAAGCTTTGCTGAATATCGTGCAGATCACAGTCAAAGATGTCCAGAACAGGTGAAACCAGCATTATTCACCCTTGTACTAATAGTGCCTGCTCTGAGAGGTAAAACGACCACTGCCAGGAGTACAACAAGCAACGATGCACACAATCACCTACCACTAAGCTACCCGAGATGTACCAACAGAAGGTGTGTATTGTGACAGGTTAAAACACAAAAGGGCGGAGTTCAGGAAACAGTATACACTGCCATGTACCCAACGAAAGGTGTGTTCACTCTCTCTCTCTCTTAAGATATATATATATATATATATATATATATATATATATATATGAAATAGGGAATGAAAGGGTGATAGAGAGATATATGTCAATATATATGGATATACATATATCTGCAAATATATAGATAGGTTAACGACATGCACACAACCATGGAGGTACAAATAAATAGGATACTGCCAACTACCGAATGCTTTACATACCGACACGAGTAATCACGAGGCTTAAAGACCGAAAGACCACAGTACCGGAACACTTGAACCGCGAATAATATTATCACGATGTTAAGGGACATTTAGTTATTGCTACTGGTGCTGCGGTCTAGGTAGGTACTGTGTTGAAGTGTGTTTCTGATTGCTGTAGTGTGTGCAAGTGTGTGTTGAGAGTGCAGTGTGTGTTTCCGTGGGACTGTAATGTGTGTGTGTGTGTGTTTGCACCGTGTGTCTGTTCGTGCTAACTCAGAGGTAGATTATTACAGTAGGTGTGGTCATAGCTGGCCTTAGGCATATGGTTACCACCTGCCCCACTTTGAGAGGGACAGTCCCTCTTTGGGCAGTTGTGTCCTGACAAAAAATATTAAAAAGGGCAAATGTCCTGAGATTGTAGGACATAATTATGTCCCATATATTATGTAATAGTTGCATTAAATAGTTATTCCTGTATCTAAAATACATAAATGTTACAAGAAACATAATAAGCAACTAAAGTGCTACAAGAATAAGGTTTTATTTAGGACAAAAGTAAGTTCTATCCTTTGTACTGACCGTGGGTATGTGTCGGCCCCTAAACCCCGATGTGTGTCCTGCAAATGTTCCACTATGGCCATTTGAAAAGGTGGCAACCCAAGACAAAGAGGTTCAGTCACCAACACAACTGCAATGAGTGCAAATATCTGTGACAGAAATACACGAGACAGCTTTCATGTAGCAACATTTCATTACATATCGATGTATTTCCGGAGGGATTAGGGGATCAACATCACCTGCATGCTATATAGGAACCAATTAACAATGGCTTAATGAATAAGCCTGCAATAACCATAGTATTAATCTACTAAATGATAGTTCTTCAATTAGGGAAGGAGCCCCCACACACATATGGAATATGTATAAATGCAGTCCCCACAAACCTTTATCTGCTATGTACACCCACCTACATCTCCCCCACACCCGAAACAATTGCAATACAGACTGTAATAACATCACAAACATCCACTCACTCAATGACATCTGCAGAAGCGTTAACATACCTTGTGAGAGACACACTTGTAATGGCGCCATGTGAAATCGTTGCTGTTGTACAATGGAACAGATGCCAATGTTACAGGTTTTGTTTGCAATAGTCTCATATCAGACGGTTGAGATAACAGCTACACTCACATGTAGAACTACATACCCTAGCCGTCACACACAATCCACAGGGGACATGAAATCAAAATATCTGTGTGTCTCCCTATAGCAGTTGCAATTCATCCAGGCTATATTCCTCGAAGGAAGGGCAAAAGGACAATGCCCAAGTGGAGTATTCAATTATACCCCACTGTTGCCATGTAATTGGCTAATGGAGTAGCTGCACAGCTGATGTGCATGTAATAATTTACTCTGGAACACCAATTGGTGGCAGGATACCACATGTTACAGGTATCTACGTATAAAAGGATGGCTTGCCATACATTCAAACTGTATGTTCATACCACAGAACCATTTAAACAGGAAAGGAGTAAGACAGATATTTTCATAAACTCGGACCACTAAGAAGGTATGTAGAACACTCAATATGTTAGTGTATGTAGTGCCTGTTCTGTATTAATGAAAGTGTACGCAATGCATACAGTGGGAAAAGGTATTATGTAGTGATGTCTTGTTGAGCACAGTAACGCTTGTAGAAATTGTGTGTACTGCGGTGGCCCACAAGGTAAACACCTCATACACCACAAGGGATGCTACATAAGAGCTTTAAACATAACAATTCCACTCCAGCCGCTGTCAGTGGTAGGGTTTGTCCAACAAGTACGTGCCATAACAGGGGATAGTATATGTTGATATACTGTAACAGTAGGCATATGTATGGGTGTATAACGAGAATAACATGCCTAAGGTGGTCCTGCTGTGCAATTATGCTTTGCATTATGGGATATTGTTTCAAAAATGTGAAATGTACAGTACTGTAGGTAGATATGTCAAATATTTTACATAGCATTACTGTTATATTATGCAAACATAAGGTATGTCTATTGGCATGTACAATGCACAATAACAGGATACATATGGCTTGTAGTCACCAGACAGTGTAACAGCATGATAGCTAATTGAAATGGAAGAGCTACTCAATTATCCATGCACAAAGGACATGTAATAGCTTCATAGGTTCATAGTTAGGTACTTTGCTGTCTGGCCAAGTCCATTTGTAAGCACAACTACAGTGTTTTCACTGGCGGCACCTCCCTAGGTTAGTGTCCTGTGCCTGTGAACAGCAGAGACATTTATTTCCTGCACTTGTGTACAGTAAAGCCACTGCAGTGATCCCTGGCATACATGTCTGTCTCCTATCCACCCATCGAGGTATCTCATGAAGAGTGCTAGTGAGGGTCCCTGCCTGATGTACATAGGAATCATGTTCCAAAGCATGGTGAGTGTCTGGTTGAGGAATGTATCCCTCCAGCACGTCCTACTCATCGTTGTGTTTGGGTACACATCCCAGAGCATGTTGCTCTCAGTGGCTTTTGCTTATGCTGCTTATGTGGAGCATATCCATCAATATTGTTGTGGACATGGGCCTTGTATGTTCAGCAGAGGTCACCTCTGAGTATGCAGTATGCAAATGACTACAATTGGGGTTTCTGTAGTTGTGCTGCATACGTCATCCTTCGGAGGTCAGTAATCCTGTTGGTGTGTTAATGCTGTGGTATTTAAAGCCGTTGTTGTTCCGTAAGATACACCCCAAATGGGGTGTTGTACCCTTGAACGTGTTTCATAATTCAGGAGTATAGAGGTACAATGGCTGCCTTTGTTCCGGCTACCATCCCATTACAGATTACGGTGGCCACGTAGAAGGATATCCACACCACCTTGGCAATATGGTTATCAAAGGAGAGGGTGCTATCTACGTGTGTACTAAGATCCCTTATAATGTACTATGTATGTAGGGGACTACCACCTATGTGAGAGTCAGTGGGTGATTGGTGTAATCCAAAGGGGATGTCTATGCATCTTGTGGCATGCAGATTGAGGCCATGTTATTGAAACCAGGTATCCATCACAGTGACACCCTTATGGAGGGTGTCTGTATCAGCTGGTGAATCATTCATGGCTCCTAGTTTGCAGTCATCTGGAAACCTATTCAGGGAAAGTCCTTCTGTGCTAGCTTGTACCTCAGGGAAGCATATACCAAACATGAGGGGCCCTATGACCGAGGACTGGGGTACGACAATTGTAACTGATGTACAGTAGGAACTACGGTATGCTACCCTCACTGTGTGGGTCCTGTCCGTGAGCCACTTTGCATAACATCTCGAGACATAGGGGTAGATGTGCAGGTGGATGTCTATATTGACAATACCAGAATGGTGAACGGTGTTGAAAGCCAGTGAGAGGACATGGTCGGCTGTGTGGACCTCCTTACCGTCATCTACTACCTTGGTAACTGTCTCAAAGGACTCCACCAGGTGCAGGAGCCATGGTCTGGCCCTAACAAATCCAACCTGGGTGGTATAAATGGTTTGGAGGCCACCAATGTCTCTGTGAATGACTTCCATGATGATGTGCTCCATAGCCTTGCAGAACAGTCTAGTGAGGCATATAGGGCAATAGTTCCTCTGGTCCATCATGGTGCCACCTTTGTGGAGTGTGATAACTGTTGCTGTGCGCCATTCAGGGGCCACAATGCCTGATACAAGGCTATTAGTGAATCCAGTGCCCAAGTGGGGAGCCATGTCATTCTGAGGTTTGTGTAAATCGAAGACTGGGATGTTGGACGGTCACATGGAGTCTGTGTTCCAGGCTTTAGAGAGTGCAGGTTTGAACTGCGTAGTTGTGACTGCAGGGACTCTGCATTGTTCCTGTATAGATCTGGGCCCTTTAGGGTGTGAGAGGGGTGTAAAGTTAGCATTGAACCTATCTGCCAGGATGTTGCCAATATCAGTCGGTTCTGTAATGTTCCTGCCTAACCATTGTATGTCAGAGCAGATGTGGGTATTGCCATTGAGAGTAGTGACATACCTCCATAATGCTTTGTGGTAGTCCTTGGAATGTGTCACAGTAATGTTTACGTAGCTAGCTTTGGAGGATGTGATAAGGGATCTCAGATTCCTACTGAGGCTGAGCAGGGAGCTACCCCACCCATGGGATTGTACTCTACTTTGCAACATAGGTTCATAGGTTCATAGGTTTATACTAGGCTATCTGCCCTAAGGCATTTATAAGCCTAGCCCAAATTATTGTGGCTTACGCCACCCCTTATATGAAAAAATACTGTGCCCATTAGTTTGTTGTGCCTCTGTCCAGCAGTGACACAGAGATGATTCCTGGGGTAAACCTACGATCTCCCATCCACAGGTCTAGATTTCTCTTGAACAGAGTCAGCGAGGTGCTCTGCCTCACATGGACCGGGATTTTATTCCACAGCATAGGGAGTCTCTGAGTGATAAATCTATCCCTCCAGCACGTCCTATTTATATCCGTGCTAAGGTTTACAGTCTCCTCCTTCTGTTGTACATTATGTCCATGGCAGTGGACCCCCAGAGTGGCATCCATTATCTGGTGGGTACTGTCATGGCTCTGTTTGGGATAGCATGATCCATGCAGTCGTGTAAGTGCTAATGAAGTGAAGTTGTGTATGTTTCAGCATTTGTAACTATATTGTCCATCTGCAAGGGTGTTATGACGTTTACTACTGCTGTCATAAGAAGCCTGAAGTTGGCTTTGTAGAAATATTGTACTGTGTTTTCCGTGAAGAGTGTGGTGCCGGGATGTGGATAACAAGTGTGATTAGCATACGTTCGGAACTGGCCAACGAGGGGATAACCCCAGGTGTGGAACACCAGTCACACATGTTGGTAATGTCCAAGTCTAGGATATTGTTGGCCTTGGTGGTGGTGTGTATAGGCTGATCCAGCCAACTGGAGGTTACGAATCCCAGAAAGTGTTGGCCTAATGTGTCGGTACATGAGTAGGTATCCCAGTTAAGTGTGGGGTAGTGTCAGTCTCACATCAGTAGTTCCTGTTTGAACCCTACTTTCCAGTACACCAAGAAATGAGGGCTGTTAACCATGGGGTATGGTGTGGAATCTGTAGCAAGCTACAATTTGTATAGCAGTTCTGGCCACAGTTACTTGCACTTGGATTACCTCTGATGCATTATGCTAAGCAACCAGCCTGGAGGTGTGTACATCCTTGTGAAACATGGACACACCTCCGCCGTGGGTGTTCCGGTCCTGGTTACATGACTGAAAGGTGTGGTCTGCGTAATAGCCTGACAGTGCAGGGGTGCTCTCCGGAGCCTAGAAGCAGGTCGCAGTCACTGCAGAGATATCGAAGTGGTCCATTAGAAGGAGTGCCTCGGCTGAGTGCGTTTGAGATGAAGATGTCAAGTATTGAGTAACATTACCCACAGGTTTTGCTTGCCTGTTCCTGTGCTGGTGGTGAATATGTTATTTGAAATGTGTCTAAAACAGGCAGTAAAGAAGCAGCAAGAGCCTTAGATGTTATCCGTAATCCCAGGGCTGACAGGTGCAGGTCATCTGTGCCAAAGCATCGTGTTTTGTCGACCATGTCATTCAAAGCAGACAGATACTGGATACCCTTGGAATGACACCAGAAGCATAGGCAACTGTTGAAGTTAATAATTCAGTCGTTGTACTGTGGTATCAGTCTGGATGAATGCAGAATGCTTCTCAGGGCTTGGGCGATACCTGCCTGGGCTACAAGATCGGAGAGCTATTGCATGTCCCTGTACATGTAATCCAGGAAGTTACATCTCAGGGCATTCACACTAACATGGAGAATGACAGTCATATTGTACCTGTTGAGGAGTGACCTGAGTGCTTAGGTTATGTTGCAGATCCTGTTACCCGACAGCCAGATGAAAGAGACTATCGGCTTGTGTAGCCTGCTGAGTAGGACATCAGTGTGACCGCCTACAGAGTCACCTATGACTAGTGTGTTGGGTATGTTATAACACCCTACTGACTGTAGTTGATGGGCATGCATGAGTCTGTGAGCTATAAGCAATTGGTGTTGTGTTTGGTGATGGGGGCTGTCTCTGTTGCCTAAACAGATTAGTATGGAGAGGCTCTGCAAATGTTGTAGTCTTACTATGTGTGGCCTGTGGTGGTGGAGATCTAGTGAGACTATGTGATGAGTGGGGTGTGGTGCAAACGTTTAACATCTCCACATGACTGTCAGGTTCAGTCTGGGCTGGAGAGAGCATTACCTCCAGCATGGCTACATATGTGCATCTCCCACAGGCTGTAGTGTCGTATGTTAGGAGGTGAGCATTGACTGTGTACATGAGACAATTGCTATATTGCCTCATGTTGCCCATATTCATCATATAGATAGGCAATAACACTGGTAATTGACACTTGGACATGCCTGTACATTCAACCATTTCTCACAAGATATGTGAGGTAAGTGTGTACAACAGCTGTTGTACTGTAAGCAAGCTGGAAATGTAAGGACAAACAGTGTTTACCTGTAGGAAATGAGTAGGATTGAGTGCTAGAGTAATTAGTAGCTCATGAAGTGCTTACATGTTCTGAACAAGTGCTGAGCATGAATAAGCAATACAGATAGGGTGTTGGATAATTAGAAGTTATGTACTCACCATAACATTCCATCTGAGTAGGTAATCTTCATTTGTCAGCAACCTGTGGGTATCGGATCCGAGCCGGCAGCTTCAAACAGCTAAGATCCGAGCTCCAAGCTCCTCCCCCTTACCCATAACCCCCTACTAACCCTTCCTGTCCTCAGATCGAGTTTGCTTAGCAATACAGAATATTATAACACAGGAGTCACTTATAAATCCTAACCTAACTAAGCTGGAAACAAAGGCTAGGAATCCTTCTAATGCACACTATAGATTAGGGGGATGGAGGGAGGGTCGGTTGCTGACAAATGAAAATTACCTACTCATATGGAACGTTATGGTGAGTACATAACTTCTAAATCTGAAGTAGTTAACTTCATTTGTCCATCAACCTGTGGGACAGAGTCCCCAGCTACACAAACCTTGGGCGGTCCTCATGGAAGGATATTCCGGAGCAATGCGGAGTCAAAGGATGCTCTCCCTCTGGAAATTATATCGAACTTATAATGGTTAATGAACGTATGAGATGAAGCCCAAGTGGCTGCTGAGCAAATGTCATCCAAGGAGACCCTGGACCAAAAAGCAGCCGAGGTGGAAATTGATCTAGTAGAATGAGCATGGACTCCTTCAGGTTTGGGACGGCCGGAACTTTGATATGCTAGTAAGATACATTGGGAAATCCATCTGGACAATGTAACTTTCAATACTGGATTCCCCAAAGAAGGTTTTGCAAAGGATAAGAAGAGCTGGTCCGATTTCCTGTGACCAGCGGTCCTGTGCAGATAAAATCTTAATTGCCTGTGTACGTCCAGGGAATGCAATTTATATTCACCTTTGTTCTGGTAATTTGGAAAGAATACCAGTAAATTAATGGATTGGTTGATGTTAGGTTCCGAAGCGACCTTGGGCAAGAAGGAAGGATTGGTCCTGAGGGAAACTCTATCTTTGTGAAAAACCAAGTATGGCGGTTTGGCGCAAAGGGCTTGAAGTTCCGAAACCCTTCTAGCCGAAGTGATGGCAATGAGAAAGGCCATCTTCCAGGATAAGAATTTTAGGTCCACCGAGGCTGCTGGCTTGAACGGGGGGGCTGTCAAAGATTGGAGAACAAGAGTTAAATCCCATGGAGGCACTGGGTCTTTAACCGGAGGTCTCAAGAGAAAAGTGCCTTTTAAAAAGGTCTTACATAATTTGGAAGAGGGGGGGGGGCCCGAAACCATTTCCGACATGATAGTGGGAGACTGCAGCTAATTGGACTTTGACTGTAGAGGAGCTAGCACCCTGGTCGAATAAGGTAGATAAGAATTCTAGCACTGCTGGTAATGGGGCTGTATAGGGATCTAGGTTTCTGTGTTCCACCCAGATTGAAAAACGCTTCCATTTACTATTATAAATCTTCCTCGTGGAAGGCTTATGAGCAGCTACTAAAATAGCCTTAACAGATGACGAGATACTAGGTGTCCTAGCTATCACTGGAACTGGATCAACCAAGCTGTAAGTTTGACGTTGTCCAGGTTTGGGGTTGTCAACCCTAGCGGGTGGGAGATCACATCTGGTGTGGGATCTAGAACTCATGGTGGGTTCAATAGGTGAGACCACAGGCAAGGGAACCAAGCTTGACAAGGCCAGATTGGGGCTATGAGGATCACTCTGCTCCCCAACCGACGTGCTTTCTGCAAGAATTTCAGAATTAGGGGAAGAGGAGGATAAGCATAAAGTAGACCAGATGGCCAAACATGTACCAGAGCGTCTCTGGGGGATTCCCCCGGTGGGGGAATTAGAGCAAAGTAATCACTGCACTTTGCGTTCGAAGGAGACGTGAAGAGATCGCAGCAAGGTTGACCCCATTTGAGGAAAATCTGCTTCACCACTCTTGGGTTCAGAGACCACTCGTATGGTGAAAGCATGGTTCGATTCAACCTGTCTGCCAAGATGTTCGACCGACCCGGAATGTGCGTTGCTATGAGAAAGCGGTTGGTGGAAATCGCCCATTCCCAAACTCTCATGGCCTCTCGACAAAGTGGGTAGGACCTGGTTCCCCCTTGTTTGTTGATATACCAGACGACTGACATGTTGTCTGTCTGAATTGCAATAGTTCCTGAGGGAAGAAGGGCTTGGAGTGCTTCCAACGCAAGAAGCACCGCCCTCATCTCTAGGACATTGATGTGCAACAAATTCTCTGTTTGGGTCCACGTGCCTTGGATGGTTCGCCCATACAATGCCCCCCCCACCCCAGGCGAGAAGCGTCCGTGGTCACTGTGGCAAGAGGAGGAGGTATAGAGAACGGACACCCTTTCTGGAGGTCCGGAAACTGGAGCCACCAGAGTAGGGCTTTCTTGCAGACCCTGCTGAGGGGAATGGGTGAACACAGGGGATGTTGTAGAATGGACCATTGGACCTGTAGGGTCCATTGCAGTACCCTCATGTTCAGGCGCGCTAAGGGTAGTAGATTGATAGTCGCTGCCATAGAGCCTAGCACCCTCAGGACCAATTCCGCTGGAGGAGCCTGGTAGTTCAGAAGAGCTAGTACGTGGAGCTTCAGGGTCCGAAGTCGGTCCGGAGTCAAAAAGACCTGCAGAAGATTTGTGTCCAATCTGGCTCCAATGAAGTCTAAGACTTGGGTTGGGTTGAGATAAGATTTTTTGATATTGATTGTAATTCCCAGTCGGGAAGCCAGATGGAGGAAATAATCTCTGGCTGAACACAGCAGATGCCTGGTGGGGGCAGACAGAAGCCAGTCGTCTAGGTACGGAAAGACCTGTATTCCCTGAAGCCTCAGGTGGGCCGCTACCACTGCTAACACTTTGGTGAACACCCTGGGGGCTGTGGTGAGACCAAAGGGGAGGGCCCTAAACTGGTAGTGGCTGGCTCCCAGCTGGAAGCGGAGATACCTTCTGGATCGCCTGACCATCAGAATGTGGTAGTACGCATCCTTGAGGTGTATGGAGCACATCCAGTCGTTCTCCTGCAGGAGTGGGAGAATGGATTGAATGGTGATCATCCGGAACTTTTCTTTGGCCACTGACAGGTTTAGGAAGGATAGATCGAGGATTGGTCTTAGGTCCCCTGTCTTTTTTGGCACCAAAAAGAACCTGGAGTAAAAGCCTGATCCGGATTGATCTGGGGTAACGTGCTGAATAGCTCTTTTTTCTAGCAGCTGAAGGATTTCTGCAGCTGCTGCCTCCCTTTGATTGGGTGGGATATCGGGGAGGCTCCTGGGTTTGGGAGGAAGGTTGAGAAAGGGAATCTTGCAACCTCTGGATATGATCCGAAGCACCCAGCGATCTATTGTAATGGACTCCCACATGGCTAGGTGCCTTGAGAAACACCCCCCAACTGCCTCCAGAATACAGCAGTCGGGTAACCCCTCAGGGTTGCTGCGTGGGCCGATCAGAAAAAGGTTCTCTCGACCCGAAATTCTTCGGTCCCCCTCTGCCTCTGGGCCGGCGTCTACCCTGTCCTCCTCTGCCTCTGAAGGACGAGGGGTCCGGAGCGAAACGGGACTGTTGAGATTTCCGGAGCCACATCTTCTTCTGTCCCTTTTGGTTCCTAGTGAAGGACCTCTGGGGAGCAGAGAAGCAGACTCCGACTGCAGACGTCTTCCCGTCTTTTTCACTCTGGACCAACGTGTCGCGTATGGTCTTGCCAAAAAGGGAAGAACAGTCAAATGAGGCATTAGCGAAGGACGCCTTGAAGGGTTCCACAAAGTCACAATGGTGGAGCCAAGCATGCGGTCGTAAGACAATGCCCAATCCGCTTGCTCTAGCGGCTCCTTCAGTGGCATGAGAGAGGAGCCGCATAGAGGTATTAGAAATGGATTTGAGAGTGGCCATTTGGGTAGAGAATACTTTCTTATCCTCTGCCGACATGGACTCTGGGGGTGACCCGGCATATTCTTTGATGAGATCCCACTGGAGTCGTATGACGTGTGCCATATAATTCAGCGACCTTACTGAGAAGGTGACGGAAGCGAACATCCACTTCTCCAAACGGTCCATCGTCTGGGACTCCTTGTCAGGAGGATGGACCGAGGAACTCTCCTGGGTCAGTTCCTTTTTAGTGGCGGCCGCCACCAACATGGCATCTATGGGAGCACCCTTGCTCCAGCAAGCTCTATCAGAAGGGGGGGCTAAGAATCTTATCAGGCCTCTTGGGAATGGGCTCCACAGTGTCCGGCTCCTTCCATGCCCTGGTAGTAATCAGGTCTACTAGGGGGTTGGCGGGAGGGAACACCCCAGAGGTAGATGGGCCTGCGTCAAATGCCTCCAGAAATACAGACTCATCCAAGGAAGGTTTTTGGGCGGACCATCCCCCTCTAATTTGAAGCATTTCCATGATGTCTCTGAAGGAGACGTCTTCGGGGGGTGACCTTGGGGAATCTTCCCTTTCCTCCAAATCTGTATCCGTTGTCCGGGACTCAGGTGAGTCCAAGTGCCTCCTCTTGCACTTACATTTGTGAGGGACCTCCTCGGGGGGGGCTGTCCAAAGAGGCCTCACCAACCACATCCTGTTCCTCCAAGGGAACTATCTGGGACATAGGCGCAGGCTACCCCTGGGGCCGGATGATGGAAGGTAGACCCATCTGAGATGAAGCGCAGGGTGGAGCCGTAGCAGGAGCCTGGGGTCTCGAATCCCTCGATAGGACCCTCTCCACAACATCGAACGCTGAAGGGGAGCTTCTCTCCCTGGGATCCGAGAGCAGTCCCCTCGGATCCGATGCGTGGATCGGAGCCGGTGTCGAAGCAGTCGGATCCGAAGGGTCAGTGTGCTCCGACCGAGATGGGGCCGAAGACTCACTGACACCTCCAGATCCAAAGTTCAGTTCTCGGCTCCGAGAGTTTGGATCTGAAAAGGGACCCGACAGACTCGAGGGTGCTGTTGGCATCGAAGTACGTGGTACTATCGGAGCCGACACTCCCCCGACTCCGACGCTACTCAGCTCCGAAGGCTCCGAGCCCCAAAACTGGGTCGGAGAAGGAGCTATCGGGGCAAAAAAGGGGGTCGAGCTCCCCCCCAGAGGGGGGGAAGGCAGGAGCACTCCCATCTGCAGCTGGACCTGGAGGAACCTATGCATCATCCGGTCCATGTCTGCATCCGATAAGCTTCTGGTCGACCTCGAGGAGGCCACCGAGGCAGGACAGGAGTGCCGCATCGATGACCTCAAAGGCGACCGGGCCTCCTCCTCCTCTGGCCCTGGGGAAAAGCAGGGAGAATGGAGCCGGGAAGGAGAAGGCCTGGAGGCCCTAACGGAAGCTGCTTGCTTGGCTGGTGAGGCCGAGGAGGAAGATTCGGCCCACCGCTTGTGATGCTTGTCTTTCTTATGCTCCCTCCTAGCTTCCCTCTCCTCCTGGCCAACGGTGGGAGGTTGAGTCCCGGCCAGGGGAGTAGGGATGGGTGGTGGTGCTGCCGCAGCCACGGCAGGTGCCACAGAAGGAGAGGAGGCCGAAGTCGGGTCAGGGGGCAACAGTCCCACCAAGACCAACTTAGATCTCCTGTCCCTCAAAGCCCTGGGGTTGGAGGCTGCACTGAAGACAGGTGGTCAACCCCAAGGCAAATAACACACCTAGCGTGACCATCCGCTGGGAACAGCTTATGGCTACACTCAGTGCATTTAGAAAAAAAAGCTTTAGGGGCCTCAGACATAGCTAAGAAAATGTTTAACACTAGGCCCGACCAACACGTTACACAAACACACAGGGGGAGGATAACTAACTAAGAGACTAAAATATATATACCAAAACACTGGGGGGAAACACACACACCAGCTGTAATAAGCGCTACAATAACAAAAAAGATTTTCCTCACAAAATCCTAGACTATCCGCCTGGAAGCTCGATCAAGCTGCTGTCGTGAAACACGGCAAACGAGATCTGGGGACAGGAAGGGTTAGCAGGGGATTATGGGTAAGGGGGAGGAGCTTGGAGCACAGATCTTAGCTGTTTGAAGCTGCCGGCTCGGATCTGATATGGATCCGATACCCACAGGTTGATGGACAAATTAAGTTAACTACTTCAGATCATAAACTCACTGCCCCACCAACAGGTACACAATCACATATCCATGAACACTACAGAGCCCCTGTAACCATAACTATGATGGTACAAGGTGCACTCAGGCTGCATGTGACCTGTCCACATCCCTGGTCATATAATACACATATGGCAAAACAGTTTGCTCTACACATACACTTCCATGTAAAACATAGGTTCATGTCAGTCTGTGAAAACACTGAATGGAGCACACCAACAGTTATCACAACCCACAAAGTGGAGCCGCCACTCATAATGGGAGGTACTGCACTATTACCCTGTTGAGTATGGTCTGAAAGTCCATGAACCTTAATCAACGTAGATGTTGTTAGCAGTACAGATGTAGATGACAGTACGGATGATTTCACACTGCATAGCATACCTGTGACAGGTCATAGGACATCATCACCCATACTGTGTTCCACCTACACTCAGTATACTACATGTACCTTTGCATGTCACAGGAGTGTTCTACCAGTGGCCTGTTGACAGAAGCAACACTACAAAAGGTGTCTGAGTGACATGTGCATATCACACCAGTAGCAGCTACAGTAAAACAGGGTTAATGTTTTGTACTCCCCCCTCATTGTAGCCCATAACACACAGACAAATGGGAGGCATCTGCGTATGTAAGTATGTGAATGGCCATGACCTAGGAGCAATAGCTGACTCAGTGTTGTGGACAACATACCGAATGGGCTTTGTGGGTGAGGTGCGTGACATATGTGCATAATCTGACAGCTGCTTATTGCATTGTGACCGCTAGGTTAATAACCCTGTACCCATTAACTACCACCTAGGCAGCGGTCAACATTATGGACACTGTGTGTAAGGGATGGTGCTGTGCAGTTAACCTCCCTGAGCTAGTGACATCACCAGGCCTATTAGATAGTCATAAGAGGCAACCCAAGTCATGAAAGGGTGTCATCCATGAGCATGGAGATCATTGGACAGCCATACTCAGCACTCAAGTGACCAATATCGGATCACATATCACCTTTAAGGGGCATTGGCCATGCTTGGATGGGCGACACCAGCCTTCACAATCCTCATCTCCACTATGCAGCATGCTGCCTACCCTGCATAAAGACATGTGCAGCACTGTGATGTTGGACATGCTACACATACATATCCTGATCTGAGAAACATATGTCATGGACAGCCACCTTCCTAGTACAAGGATTGCCACATGCTGGACAGATCCCTGTGCCATACATGTTGCATACTCCTGCCATACCATGCAACCTTGTCCAGCAAAGCTGCACATGTCATCTCTGTCATACATGGTGGGTTGGCCGCATGGTAGATGTATCATTAACTGTCTGGATCAGTAATGTGGCACTGATTCACCTGTCGGTGGAAACATGTCTGTCGGATACAGCTAGAAAACCTTACATCCAATGCCCATACATGGCCCAGAGCATGCACACTACTACATGACCTTGGCTGTACATGCTATAGTTGATAACCATCCCTGCGAATACCATTCGGCTAACCACTGTCCCATGTGTATCACATGTGCAACACAGGCGATACGTGGCAGGATGCTGAACTGCTGTACAGTGCCATGTAGATGTATATGGCAAAACACATGCATGTAAAGGTTTCCGTGCGCATGTCTGCATTGTCCCTGCTCATGTCCATTAAGGCAGTGTATGTGTTGATATGTGACATATACACAGCATCAAGGTTGACAGCATTAATGTGGACACATCCAGGCATGTGCTGATAGGTAAGAACATCAGTACAGACAAACGGACATGCCCACATCAAGACAGCATTCACATGGAGTATGAGAAATGTAATGAGGTGACACACATATATAGTGATAATATACAATCCCCATCCGGTCTTACATGTGTGTGACACAAACATGTCAGTAGTGTCAGTGTCATGATGATTTGCAAAGACAACTGTTCATATGTACTAAATGGAATACACATGTATGTGCAGCTGTATCTCTGTGCATCTCTGAGATGCTGTGACCTGTTTCCATCATTATGTCTTCCAGATAATGTCTCGATCATGACTGCCAGCATATAGCCGCTTGGAGGATGATGCCCTCATACCTTACCTCCAGAATAACTA
The DNA here is from genome assembly GCF_019279795.1 of Protopterus annectens. Classification (NCBI taxonomy): domain Eukaryota; kingdom Metazoa; phylum Chordata; order Ceratodontiformes; family Protopteridae; genus Protopterus; species Protopterus annectens. The sequence goes on from NC_056735.1 coordinate 1,901,599,402, forward strand.
TGAGGTATTGTTCAGCCATGTGCCACAGCATACCCAGAAGCGTGATGACCTATGGCAGGAACTTCGCAGGAGGGTTAATGATGTGGGTGGCCATAACCGCACTTACCAGCAGGTGCGCAGACACTGCATGGACTTGATCCGACATGCGAAACAGCGTGCCAATGCAATCACCAGGGAACAAGGTAGAACAGGTGGTGGGCCACCAACCCAGCCCCCACTCACACCTACCGAGGAGCTACTGGCCAGCCTGGGGACCCCATCAGAACAGCATCCACAAACTCTAGCTGTCATCATGGAGGTGGGTGTCTCCCAACCACCAAGCCTGGAGTTGCCTGGTAAGTCACTACTGCACATATAACTATTATATCCCATTTAGTTGCATGAGTCACTGTACAATATGTAATGTAACATCATATGCAAGGTATGTTTACACACATGCCGCATGTACTGGCGAATGTGTTAACATGCACAGCGCACCCTGTAGCTGTCATACAGTCATGGATAATGATCAAACTGCTGTGTCACCCCTATACAGGTACCTCTGGCGTGCCGCAGAGACAGCAGGTCATTGCAGGTGAGACAGTTATCAGTATCAGGCATGTTAATGCACAGATCTATTCACCATGTGGCCAGTTAACACATGTACACATAATGTATGGTCCAGTCATGATATACAGGTCGCATCTTTCATCAATTACACTGGCTACCCATGTGCAATATATACAAACTAAATGAAACACAGACATGAAACCACAGTAACTGTCATTGCTAGTTGTGTGGACAATTGCTAGTTGTGTGGACAGCTGTGCATGCAACAGTGGAGGTGTTGTTCAATGTAGGAATATGTACTATACATCAGAACAACACATGTGGGGTATGCAAACAGTACTACACAGTGAGCTGGGATATGGGCAGCCCACAGGATTCACCATTGTGGAATATGCCCCTGCAATGAGTGCAGACATTGTGATGTGCCACCTGACATGTCCCAGACATGTAGTGGTCCGGCTGCAACATTGTCTCACTATCCCATAAAACATACCCTACATACCAAACATACAACCCTTTGTCTGCATAACCCTGTGGACAGTGGAATATCTGACATCTATGGGTGTATGTCATATGGGAACACACAGACATGTGACATAGACGGCCATCACAAACATTTGGACAACACATGTTCACACATGGCCATGGAGGATGGCCAGAGACATGTAGCAACACATAGTAGATGTGATGTGTATGTGTGTACACCCTGTTGCACATTGTCTACACATGGCCCAAATATAGCCTTTGTTGAATGGTTATATAGTAGATGTGGAACACTGGACATCCTAAAAGCCTGTGCACAGCTTGTGGAGGTGTCACTTAATTCGACCACATAAGATGTGCTGAACATCATGACTGTGTCACAGCATGGCAGTAGTCACCTGTACAGCTTCCACATACATACACAGACACCACATCAGGCCACAGATACCGTACATTTCCCTTGCTGCTGTTGGACATCACTGTCAGCCGTGCACCTCATGTGTGTGGTGCATAAATGTCATGTGGGACATGGTGTATTGACAAGTCTGCCATGTGTGGACACGGTTGCCAGGCAGCTAAGAAATGTTAGCAGTTGTGCAGGGGTGTCATCCGTATGTCTTCTGGTGACCTGTCACACATGACACAGCATGGTTTAATGTGTATGCACCTCAGCGATGTGGGCCACAATCCACAGTATTTATGTATTGTGTATGCACACAGTCATGGCTATGCACTGTGTGTGTATTCCACACTATATAGCAATAGAGACACCTCATAATTCCATGCAATGGCACTGTGTCTGTACTTCACACTGTATAGCAATATAGATGCATCATACTAGCCTCCAATGGTCATGCACATCTGCTAAAAGTGTATTCTATCTGTAGGGCATACAGACAACACTGCAATGTGACACCACTACACCACTTTACATGTGTCAGGACACCATCGTGTCAAACATATATGCATGTCAATGCACACGTCAGCAGATTACATGTCATACTACATGTTAATGTCAAGGACATATGCCTCACATCAGCCATGTGTACTGTTAACCTGTGCTGGTCCACATGGTGTATCACAGGGATGCATGCTTACTACCATGATTGTGTGAAATGCAAGGCTTCTGCTATGATACATGCTTGCTGTTGTGTGCAACCCAGGGATGTATGCTAACTACCACTATTAATGTCTGAGATGCATGCCGTCTGCTGTATCACATGCATGCTGCATGCCTTCTGTCAAATCACATGCATGGTCTGTGTGTCTATGTGTGTCTGTGTGTGTGTGTGTGCGTGTGTGTGTGTGTGTGTGTGTGTGTGTGTGTGTGTGTGCGTGTGTGTGTGTGTGTGTGTGCGTGTGTCTCTATTGTAATGTAGAGTCTTTGTTTGCCTTCACAGGTGATGTAGGTGCGTTACCCTCCTGCGGTCCATCTGATGTTAGTGTCCCCACAGACTCTAGCAGTGATGAACATATGCTTGAGGTACAGGCAGGGTTGTCAGGGGCTGAATCTGTGCCATTGGTTGCCATCCTACCTATATCCCCCTCTTCCCCGCACACAGTTCTCATACCAACACATACCCCATCATCAGTGGCCATAGAGGAAGGACAGTTAGCATGTGTTAGCTTGGAACAGGAACGTGTGGTGGCTACAGAAGGTGTGTCTTCACACCATGGTGTCAGTGAAATGACTGCAGATGTGCCACACAGGCATGTGGCCAGTGCTGCTCATAGGAGGACCTCTGGCCGACATGCACCTGCAGGACAGAGCGCAGCAGCTGGTGTCACCAGAGGCATGTTTCAGACTGTAATCGCAGCACAGGTACGTGCTGAATGGCAGAACAGAGAAGGGCAGAGGCTTCAGAGGGCTGCTATCCATTCTTTAAACAACATCCAGGCAATGGCAAATGCTCAACAGCAGATTGCTGATGTTTTGGACAGGCGATTGGGTGACATGGTTGGAATCCTTGATCGTGGCATGGCAATCCGTGAGCGTGAGCTGTCTGTGCTGGAACATCTGGTAGGAGTGAGGCGTAGCCCACATGGACGTAGGCCAGCTACACCACCTGGTGCAGGTCTACGTGAACGAGCTACCTCACATGCCCGCTCCCATAGTGCCAGTAGCAGCAGCAGTGCAGCTGGTGCTGTGCTGTCCACACCAGGACACATCAGGCCACGTAGACATGGCCCTGGACGGTCCCAGTGGGAACACGGTTCCAGTGGACATGTGTCATCGGACAGTACCCAATCTGTACCTCTGCCTGGTAGTGTCCGTGCAACCCCTGGCAGGCACAGGTCACTTGGCCATGGCCGGACACAGTGGGCTGTAAATCCTGGTCTGTACAATCTGGAGCTGTCAATAATACCCCTGTGTAGGCCGGACACATGGCAGAACTGTGTGCACACATACACGCACACACAAGAAACATCTGTAGGGCACAGCAACACCCACATGCATAACAACCACACATGTCCAATTAGATCACAGGCCCTAACCCACACACATGATGTCATCCACTGGTGCAGCCTAGGCCCCTGGCAAACATTATCACCCTGTGCATATGATGATGCCTGTGCCGCATCCCTGTCATCCACACCATCGGTGCAAGGACATGCTCATATGGTCTGATGCACAGGGTGAACAGAACAGTGAGATAAGTGTATATTACAATTGTTGTGTACTGTTGACATGCAGCAGACATACCATGTAGTACAGGTTTAGAATGCATTATTTTATGTTCACAGTATGTGTCTTGATAACAACAGCAACAGCATGTTCGTAATGATGCCCTGCTTCCCTCCTTAAGGTCTAATTGCATGTGCCATTACGTAACATTGTTTGCAGTTAGAATGCATTGTTTTATGTTCACAGTATGAGTCTTGGTAACAACAGTAACAGCATGTTGGTAATGATGCCCTGCTTCCCTCCTTAAGGTCTAATTGCATGTGCCATTAAGTACCAGTGTTTGCAGTTTCCCATGTGTAAATGTGGAGTACTCACAGGCATGTATGGCAATACCAGCATGCTATATGTCGCCTCAACCTCACTGTTAGAAAGGATGACATTCCAAAGATGTCTACACATCTACTGATCCAGGAGCATGTAAGCTGTGTACTAGGCTACAGTGGCTAGAGACATGACATCCATACCGGGTGACATCACAGGTACAGTTACATGGTGCAGGGGTTTACACAGCGGTCTAGCTGATGTCAAGGGTAGAGGCCAGTTGATAGCATGAGGCCTCACTGTGTAGCAGTAATACACTTTCACATTACAGGATGAGAACACACACAGACATACACAGACACACACACAATAACACGCCCGCATTCATGGGGTCAACAACACTATAACACACACTTGATAGAGTTGAGGTGAGGACCCCTGTCTATGTGGTAATCACCATTACAGTACTGTGCATGCACATGACGCGACACAGAGAATGAACATGTACAGGTAGTCAATAATGCCTACAACCGACGGCATCAACAGGGTAGTAGATTGCATCACCTTGAGGGGTTAGGGGTCCTATCTGTTCTCTATGGTAGCATACATCCTCACTCCATGCACCAGACAGCCATACATACATGCACACACACTGGAGTCCACAAATGTCATGCACATACAGATAGCTAACATGTGTGTGATACACACACCACCCCTGCCTATGTCTTGCTTTCTACACTGCAGTATGTACAGATCTCTACAACAGTGTACAGGGGTGTGTAACAATTGGGATGTATTCCCCACCATACGTGGCATATATGGTCACACAAGCAAACACACATGGCAGTACTGTGAATCAAACACCTGCTATCTTATGATATGTCTGACAGACATGCAGCAGTATTGCCCGCATTACAATGTGTACCGACGCTACCTTCATCAATTCTGCTGCTATATGCACACGGGAGGGCTTAAGTGTTATGGGTGTCAAGTGATTTACAGTCAGTGACACCCTGACTGCTGTGTAGGTTGTATGTCTTCACCTTCAATTAACAGAAACATAGCTTACTGTTTGCACATGTTATGGTAGGATGCTTGTGACACACCTGTGAGCTGTCTTCAGCAAACATCCATCTGCAAAGGTGGCACACCACTTTATGTACACACATCCATCCATACCTGATGTACATCTTATCGTACTGTCAGTATTTCACCATATACAGGTGTCAATGATGGGGCTGCATTGCAACTGCATGTTGTAGTAAGACACAGATGAACTGCACATGCATGGTAGCTGAATGCACACCACTACATGTACATGTGTGTAGGTCTACATTCCTGTCATGTAGCCATGTTTGTATGCATTGCAATTGGTGGACATGTGTGATGACATACATGACACATGGACTGTTGTATGATATGACAGTTGTCATGGGTAACCACTACAGAGGGAATGTTAACTCAGTCAACATTGCTACCTTATGTACTGTTAGCATTCAACAGCCATGGACCTACCTTCCATGTGCATGCATGTAGTTGCTGTAGTCACTTGTCTGCACGAAGGACAGCAAAAGCTATGCTATGTACATATGTGCTGTGTGTGTGTGTGGGGGGGCATGTACATATCCATGGCAGTTACATGTATGTCATATCCAAACATGAGTGTGTTTTCTGGTGTACAGCAACAGTTATCTGTTACAGCTGTATAAGACCCAGGGCCCCTGTTATGTGTACAGCCGACCTGGTTATGAACAGTGGTATAATTGCATTGCATAACACATGATGGAACCCTGTCAGTACATGGGTAGTCTGCACAGTTGCTGTAGAGCTAGGTACAGTCCACTGGTCATGAGTAACATGGTGTTGTACTAATGTATGGATGTGTGTTGCTGGTCCAAGGACATGGTGATGTCTGAGGGCTACATACTAGAATGCGGCATTTACCACTGTGATCTGCACCTGACACATCCGTGATGGCTTTTGAGAGTGTACTGGTCAGTACATGTGAGTGGCCTTCATGTATGTGGGGACACTAACACCTGGAGCGGTCCGTAATGGTCTTATGGCCCACATGTCTGTATCTGAGGTATACGGTGGTAGTGCTATTGTGCACAACTGAGCCTTATGCCAGGTGTTCCTCACTACACAGATGTCAGTATTCCCCATTGTTGGATCTAGATTGGCAGCTATGATTACGAACGCTACACATCTAGCACTGTTTAGCATACACATACAATGCAGTTGTCCTGTAGGTGTCAGGGTGTTTACCTGGTCTCAGGTTCTTCATCTATGTATAGTACTATATGTGAGAAGTAGCCACTCCTGCCAGGACATCACCATGAGTGGTATTAGTGTGCCAGGTTTAGATTGGTACAGCTAAGGTGATGGACAGCAGCAGACGTTGTACAAGACCGGTGTCAGATATATGTAGTGCAGCTTTCATGCTAACAATGATGACTATCGACACACTGTGCCCTTCCGTGTTTAGAATCTGTGTGCATACAAGACAGGCCTTCGCTACTAAGTGTGTGAGCATGCCCAGTACGCCGTTGTGTAGATGGACACATAGTGCATTCCAAACGGACGTGTGCTACTAAGTGTGTGAGCATGCCCAGTGACACCTTGTGTAGGTTATGTGCCTCTGTGTATGGACATGACCATTGTAATCCTGTATAGCGATAGTGGTCATCCAGGCAACAGATGGCCATACCCCACTTTAGGATGGATTCCTACATTGAACACACTGGTTCACAGGTATGTACACCGTAACTGCTAGCATCCATGTCGATGTCTGCATTCCTAGAAGGTCATATTGACTGTCTTGAAAGGTGTACTGTCTGTGGCGCATCTCATATCTATGTAGTGTTGTAATAGTGCTCCGTAGATAGCCAGTTGTCCTGCTCACACCACTGCCATGTGTTTGTCTCCCTCTGCCTTGGGACAGTAATATGCTTTTAGACTGCTCACACTCCATACAATCCCTATCGGCGTTTGTTCCATTGTTGATGATGTCACCCACCTAGAAGTATGCCTCTGGGAGTGCTGTAATCCAGTAATCTTGGTAGCACGTTCAGTAACTGCGTAATGCTGTAGTGTGATAAGGTAGTTCGGTCTATGTTCTAATCCCAGCCCTGCCAAGTGTGTGTGTGTGTGTGTGTGTGTGTGTGTGTTTCCAGCTGCCTGGGGACAGAGTAATGCTTTTAGACTGCTCACTCACCATACAATCCCGATCGGCATCTTTGCCTTTGCTGATGATGTCACTCACCTAGAAGTATGCCTCTGGGAGTACTGTGATCCAGTAATCTCAGTAGCGCGTTCTGTAACTGCGTAATGCTGTAGTGTGATAAGGTAGTTAGGTCTATGTTCTAATCCCAGCCCTGTCAAGTGTGTGTGTGTGTGTGTGTTTCCAGCTTCCTGGTGACAGAGTAATGTTTTTAGACTGCTCACTCTCCATACAATCCCTATCGGTGTCTTTGCCTTTTCTGATGATGTCACCCACCTAGAAGTATGCCTCTGGGAGTGCCGTGATCCAGAAATTTTGGTAGCGCGTTCTGTAACTATGTAATGCTGTAGTGTGTTAGAATAGACAGGTAGGTGTTCAATTCCAAGGCATGACAGGTGTGTGTGTGTGTGTGTGTGTGTGTGTGTGTGTGTGTTTGGCAGTCATATCCTATGTGTTGGTATCTGTGGGTGGCTAGCTCCAGGATGTGTTGAGTGTGTTTTGTTGCTTTCCTATATAGTGTCCCCAAATGTCATAATCGCCCAAGAGACTGGGTTGTCAACACATACACATACATTCGCCAATAGGTCTGGTGAGTAAATGTCAGCAGCCCTACTCTTACCCTTACTACAGTCTGACCCGTGCTATGCAACGAAACACACTTGCCTTGATAGTAACACCACTACATAATGCAGGTGGCATATGTGGTTTCCTTTTCATTCTTGTCTAATGCTTTGGTGTCATGTGGTCCGCTGTTGTGATATAAATTCAATATCTACGTATGTGTGTGTATATGTGTGTATGTGTGTGTGTGTGTGTGTGTGTGTGTGTGTGTGTGTGTGTGTGTGTGTGTGTGTGTGTGTGTGTGTGTGTGTGTGTGCGTGTGTGTGTGTGTGTGTGTGTATATATATATCTATAGATAGATATATGATAGATACATACACACACACATATATATATATATATATATATATATATATATATATGTGGACATTAGCACTATTGAATGTCTGTGCTGGATGATCTGTACGTGATCACCTCGGATGTATGTATATCTGCCATGGCTTAGTGGGAAAGCACATCTTCTGTGGTGTGCAGGATCCTTGGTTCTAGTCGTGTAGAGACCGGTTATTTTGTTGCTGGGAAGAACAAGGGACATTGAATACGGTGATAGTAAAGCACCTTTAACCAGTTGTGTACAGATCTAAGCGACAGTAAGCAGTGGTTATTAATTTGGAGGATCAGTATGGGTCATCTAACTATGCATTAGAAGACGATACTATGCAAATGAGGTTGATAATAGTGAATCCCGTTTATCCCCTGGGTGTGATGCAGATCCCAAGAATGTATGTGTATAGATAGCCGGGTGCAGGACTCGAATATAGGTGAAAGCATGGGAGAGGGTCAGGCATACTGTACATACATTGGAGCCCTGTGCCTCGGGATTGCTCCTGCCTTAGCACGCCTAAGCTAGAGGTGTGTCTATACCTGCCTGGTGAAATTGGGAGGGACAACAGCAGTAGTGGAGTAGTCAAGGTGAACAGGCTGCACAAACAGGTGATAATTAGCAGAATCAGCAGATTACATGGCCAGCCCGCCACAGAACACTACGGTAAAGTGAGCAAGCACCATACACACAGGTTTCTTCCAAACTCTACACCACCGGTATATACATGCGGGGACATTTCTCGACACAATCCAACCAAATGAGAAGGGCTGCAGCAGGCAACATAGATCAACATGTGCAGGAGGCTGAGGATGGTGAGGATGTGAATGCTGCTGAACAACCCTTAGTGAAGTGACATAAGACTTTACAAACCCAGGGAAACCTACCAGGGGCTACATGAGCTGGAGATAGTGGAGCGCTACGGGGTGGACAGAGACCTCCTACAGCAGCTTGTTGAGCTGTGCCAGACACACCTGACACATCGAACAGGCCGAGGGAAACCCATCCCAGTGGATACCAGGGTATGTGTTGGCCTAGGTATACTAGCCACAGGTACCTCCCAAAGCACAACTGGGGATATCATGGGGATCTCACAGGCATCTGCATCCAGAGTATTGCACCAGTTCACAGACGCCATGTCACCACATGCCAGTGAGCACGTACATGTTCTCAACACACATGATTTGTTGACCAGCAATATGCGTCTCTTCCACCAAATGGCAGACTACCCTGGGGTACTGGGTGCTATAGCCTGCACGCACATATGCATCAAAGCACCACCCGGTGAGTGGGGTAGGGCCTACATTAACTGCAGGGACATACCCTCCAACAGCTAGGCAGTATGCGATGGCCAGGGCATTAAACTGAATGTGTGTGCTGTCTGCCCTGGAAGCTATGATGATTCCGATATAAGGCATATGACGCAGATGTACCACACCTTTACCAATATGGACATCACCTACAGTCACCTAGTGGGGGGATGCTGGGTAACCACTGGAGTCATGGCTGATGACAACCATCACCAATGCACACACACCTGAACAGCTACACCATAATGAGGCACATGCACAGGCAAGACATATAATTGAGCATGTGTTTGGGATGCTCAGGTCACGGTTCTGGTGTCTGGACACAGCAGGTGGAGCCTTGCAGTATTCACCAGCTACATGCACCCAAATTTTTACGGTATGTGCTATGCTACACAATCTGATCCTGCGGTAACAGTTGCAGCAGGAACAGCACGGGGCAGGACCACACAGCCCCCCACCAATGCCAAGGCCTGTACAGGCACAGTGTGACTTGGAGGAGAAACTACCTGAGCTGGACCCAGTAGGCGAAAGGAGGTGTGTACAGTATGACCTGCCCTTGGCAAAGAGGCAACACATGGCATATGTACTGACACAGTAGTTACCCAGGGAATTTCACCCTCTCTGACTCAGACAGTACAAGGGATGCCAAACATGACACCACCTATGCTCAGCCATGTATAGGAAGTGCACTGTGTGCATCCGACATGGGCAGCCCTCCAGCACCATCCTCAGGTCTAGAACACCCCCAAGGTAAGTCAATCAACATACCAATTGGCAGTTGTATTACAATGTGTATTTACCTGTAGCTATGGTATGGATGTGAGCATACAAGGGAATTTGGTGGCCGACTGTTAGGGCAGCAGACAGAACATGTCCATAGTGGCACCGTGACATCTGTAGCACATACCAGGGTCACAATAGTAGCCAGTAGTACACAGGGTGTCCTAACCCACTGCAGGTTATGGACTGAACATCATGTGTGTCCATATAGCCCACACAAGTCTCATACAGCTGGACAGGTGTAGACCAATACAGACAAATGCTATACAATGGCCTCTGGATATGCCCAATGGATGACCCCAACCCCCACAGACACACACACAGACTACAGCAGGCCAGGCAGTTGGATGTAGGTTGTGAAGGCTAGGATGTCTGAAACCACTATGTTGGTAATTAAAGCTAGGATCTGACGTACACTGGTATGCCTCCAACCAGCAATTTAGGTAGGTCCACACATTGAAATGGAGTACCTGGCATACCAGTACAGTAGTAGCAAATGTGTACAACTGTCAGCTGTGCCCCCTTCCAACGTACACATGTGAGAGTCATGTGCGCCACCCCCAGTGCTGTGTAGGAATGTGGATACAGATGGATGTCCCCCCACGCTGTACAGAAATGTAGCAACAGTCAATGCCACATGACCGTTAGCTACCCTGCAGACACAGCATGCCACCTGTCAGTGTACAACGCAGGGGTCGGCACCACAGTACTGACTATCTGGACATGTGACACATGCGATCCAGTTGACCATACTGGGCATGCTCAAACACATGAAGGTATGACAGTAATGTCAGTCGACAGCATGCGTAACAGTCATACTGGGCATGCTCACACACTGAAACACAGGACGGACAGGTATGCAAACACCAGTGGTCTGGACATATCTGCCAGTACATTGCTATACTGTTGGATGACTGTGCTGTCTGGTATGTGTGTGGTACTGTCTATTGTCTGTATATATGCCATGGTGTATTGGTAATTCACATGAGCTGTGTGCGCAGGGTATTGCTACCAACACATGCAAAGGACGGTTCTTTGTTTGCGGCCAGAACGACGTCTTTGGATACGGAGTGGGTAAGGCACATTCCAGCAGGTGGGAGCAGTTGTGCGTGGGTTTGCGTGGTGTTAAGCACTGCTGACCTCTGGTTACAGCTCCTTATACTTGTTTAGACTCCACAGTTCTTTAACAGTGCAATACTCGCATACTGGTAGACAAACATGCTTACACCCGCTCACTCACTTGCACGTGCACCAACATTGGTGTTTCCATTTGTCACTCACACTGGTTGGGCGTGATCCCCTGTGATGCCTATTACATCGGACTACATGATTATAGTATTGGGTATGGCCAACCATTAGACGACGGCAGGCGTTCGACTGTACAGAATCGGCGGCCTGCCAGTGACATAATCATATTATATGCATGTTCCTCATACAATCTGCTCCCATCTGGCTGACACATGGGAACCGATACTCTGCAATGCTGACATGTAAATGTGTTTTGGGAAACGCATCTCTCTGCCGGGACATGCTACCGCATACCTATTGTAGGTTTTCCACCTTTTACATTGGCCAACGTGAAACTCTAGGAGTAACACCTTTCCCTCTTTGCATGGGACAGTCCCTCATTAGGCATATGTGTTATGCGAGAATACTCTAGCCATAGCAAATGTCCTGATTAGAGGACAATATTATATTGTACGTGTCTGTAATAGCTGCATGTAATGGTTATTGTATACATGACACATCGATATGTTATGTGAAGTAGCATAAGCAACTTGACTGCTGCTAGACTAAGCTTTGATTTGTGCTAATATGTATATTTCTGTACTATGCATGGCTGTAGGTATGTTCTGACCTGGTACGTCTGACATTTCTACAGAGCAGGTCCCACTTTGGCCATTTGGAAAGGTGGCAGCCCTATAGGACCTATATGTAGAGCTGTCACATTTGGCAAGGCAACACATACCCACAGCCAGTAGTAAACTGGCTACTTCACCGGTTTGCATACGTTAAGGTTATTCTTGTAGCATTATAGTTTCTAATACTGTTTCCTATAACATGTAGCTGTTTCAGATACAACAAAATCATTTCATGATACCACTACACACAATATATGAACTCTTTTCCCGAAATCACAGGCCATGTGCCGTAACATTCATTTTGCAGGACTCAACTGCACAGAGTGGAGTGTCCCTCACAAAGGCGAACAGGTGGTAATCCCAAACTATTATGCTATCATCTACCTAAGGTGGTCGGCGGAATATGCGCTTTCCGTCACTAGCAGACCTCACATACGAATGGGGGAGATTGAACACTGTATCAGGGACACTGCATAACACCCTGAGGGACACATTTAGATGATTGGTTCTATTAACCTGACACATTGACAGTCACAGGGCATACGTATTCATTCACATTTGTCGAGGTACATGCTGTTTATGACTCATACATGTTGTCATTAGTCATTACGTGTATTCCGCCACCTGTCCACCTAATATCACTAGTTCTGGAAGTGTTTAGTTAGGACTGTGTTACATTCTGATTCGTAATCATGGACGTCCATGATAATCGGGTACAAGGCACTGATATAGTCCATATGTGTTCCCCCAATGGTTTACGGACTATCCAGTAGATGTGCTCTTCAGGTTTGGGAGGTATAGGCGTCTGCTATGCCCACACATGAATATTAATTACTTCCACTGGGCGGGCCTACTACATCTCTGCCAACCAACACCTGCACACTTAGGCCCATTATTGCATAACCATGATTCACCTACCTGACACCCCTCTACAGCACTCATGACAAATACTTACTGTGAGCGCAGCTGGGGTATGAATACACCCCTACACATTGCCCACTCTCCCCATCTCAGGACACATGTCGTACGTTTTGTCAACCCATGTGTTATTACACTTGCACAACCTACTGTTCCGTGTACATCTACATCCTGCTCGCATCGATAACCAGAGGTTCATACGTAAAGTGAATTTTTGGTGTCCCACAAGGGACCCCGTTATCCATGTTTAAAGTGTAGACCTTGCAGATCTCTCCCACTGGTACTTTCCTGCCAGTGGTTTGGAAAGCAGCAGTGTATTTACCTTTATTGCCTGTCTGTATGTCTGACCGGCCTAGCTGGGCGGTGTGGGAGGAAAACGTTTGTTTATTGGGCCTCCCAGTAACATATGCCCGGTCTGAACATATGTTACCTGTAATTGCTGTAAAGTAACCTAGTTATGTACATGTGTATATCTACAATGACATATATATATTTTTTTGTCTGTATATGTGTATATATCAATAAATGTTGTATGTGTATATATATATATATATATATATATATATATATATATATATATATATAATTTTTATATATATATGTATATATATATATATATATATATATATTTGTATATGTGTGCGTGTGTGTGTAGATATATATCTATATATATATATATATATATATATATATATATATATATATATATATATACACACATACATCTGTGTGTCCGTTGACCAATACATTTCCCGGACAAACACACTTACACATGCGTATTGGGTTTTATCTCTGCTTCAACAGCATACTATTGCCTTAGTCATTAAGACACCGACACTTCACTCCATTTTAACTTGTAATCGGTATATAGCACGTTATACAGCGGACAGATGTTGCACTTTGTTCATGTATGGAGTGGCGCTGATAAGTGTGATGTGATACAGTGTCATTTGACCTATTCCTGGTCTGCACAGCCTATTATTCCTGCTACTGTATTTGTTTCTGTGCACATTCATATTATTTATGTCAATAAATGGAGTGCATGTGTTACAGAGAATGTACGTCAACATATTGATATCTGCATGTTGTTGTGTCTTTCGGCTTTTCCCGGTTAGGGGTTGCCACAGTGGAACTCCGGTCCGCTAATGATTGGCAGATAGATTTTTATGTGCCGAGTTGCCAGCCCTGACGCACAACCTTCAACGAAGGTAAGCCCATTCACGCATGTCTCCATGCAGAAGCCGCTCTAGCTGAGAATCGCACCTACGTACTAGCTGACCTACACTGGCCGCTCCATTGGAACCGGCGCAACAAATCCTGGCATTCCTGTTTCCATAATCACATATCCATAGTTTCTCCAGCCCACTCGTGTTGAGTTTCCACGCGTAACAGCCATTATCCACCTGATATCGCAGCCATAACACACCTTTACACATTGCCCTCTCCAGAGCGTTAGGGGCCCTACACACATTTTGTACCACCTCGTGTATTCACAGGGTCTCCCGCCATTTAAATTTGCACGTGCGTGCCTTTCCTGGTGTTATGGATTACGAACATTTGTGGTATGGATTACGAACATTTGTGGGTTACAAGTGTAGGTGGTCACAACATGAACTACATTCCGTCTGTGTGTAATGTTGACGTAGACGTTCAACGATATTATGGCCACTGGTATAACCCTGCCTCTGGTGTGAACAGCAGTGCTCTACTCACTTTTGTGCTGCTTTATCTGACATACGCTGCAAGTACTATATAATACCTTAGTTGCTCTAGATTCCCTTCACAGCCCTTGTGTATGCTTTCTTCTTTTGGCGTTCATTTTATATATATATATATATATATATATATATATATATATATATATATATATTTTTTTTTTTTTGTCATATATTTCTTTATTTTATGTCTGTGGATATATATCTATACACACATATATATGTATATATATATATATATATATATATATATATATATATATATATATATATATATATAAGTTACATCTGTACAAAATAACATACATTTGCTATGCTGGGAGCTGCTTACACCCATGCAGACACACTTGCATATCCTTATTATGAGTTACATATGTTTACTGCCACTTCTTTGTGCTTACGTGTGACTTATTCATTATGACAGTACCACTTTGATTGATGGAATACGGTTAACGGCCCCATGCGAAACACATGTTTAAATGTTGGCTTTACAGCACAGATGCAATCATTACACAAGAAAATGATATGGCTATAGTCGTACTTGAACCAGGAATGCATTTACGTTAGGCAGATGCTCTAACCACTACACTACTGGTGTTCTGCTTCATTTATATGTACACCCATGGCTCATAGCTACCCTAACATATGCCTCACCGCTTCACTTACACAGCAGGCATCCATTCTCCTGCTGGGAAAACCGCAGTACTACACATGCGACATTCCCTATTCCCTACTGCTGTGGACCCATGCTGCATGTTTACTCACTCCAACTTCTAATTGTGTGGAAAGTTTTAGCTCCGTGTGTGGAGTTGTTATCGCAATAAAGCTGTTGGAGTCATTTGGAGTTGTGCTTATCTTCTGGTATCCAGCCATTTCGTGGTTTTCACAGTACAGTTTGATTCTTATTTGTTCTCACTCCAAGGATATTCAGAACTCCAAAGCTTATAGTCCTGGCACATACGTGTGTTTGATTGTCAGGGGGTTCATGTGGTGATCCGGGTTTAGGCTTGTCCAACTAGTGACTGGAACTGCCCTGCACCTGTTCAAATGTCAGACGTAGCACTAGGACAGAGTTGGTCCCAATTTTAACATTCTACCTGTGTTTACAGCCGCAGGGGTTTGGGCACCTCTGACCAGATTATTATGTTGGCACTACATAATATACGGTGGAGGGTGTTTCCACTGGTGTTTCCCTTCACATTTGACTATTTCATTCATTCATATATACGATGAATATTATTCTGGACATCACTTATGACTTCACTACAGGTATATAACAAATTCAGCAGCTTGTTCCTCACAGCATATTCTCGTCCACACCGACACCAATGTATAAAAATACTTGTTTATTCCAAAAAAAGAACACGGTTGAGCGCTTTCATCTAAGTTAATTAGACTTCATCAGAACAGTTCCATTGCAATTTTACACAGCTTAAATACATTTTTGAAAACTAATAGGGTTATACGTCATAACTACAATTCCATATTTAAAGTGCCAGTGTGCATTATATGTTAAAACCATCCTTCTTATTTCATATATTAGTAACATAATATCCCTTCATAATATGTACTTAATTACATTTTTTAAAAATGACTGTTAATAAAAATGACTATTAATAAAAATTAATATAAATATTAGTAAAAATATTCATGAAAAATGTTATTTGAAAAAGTGTTTGGATATGAACATTGTGCCTATGGGGTTAAGATTTTTTTAAATACCCTATGGGGATAGAACTGGATGATGAAACTACATTGCAATGTACTAAATTATTTGATGAATTTGGGTTTTCGTTTATGCGTTTTATTATAAGCTGTAATGATAAGAAAATTTCTGTTTTAATGAATGAATTAGAAGAGTTAAATGAAAATATAGTTAATGATTTGTTGTATGATGAACTTGAATACAGTTTGGATTCACAGTACAAATGGGTACAGAATCAAGTTGATAAAACATTTGAAAGAAAATGTATGAAATTTAATAGAGATTTAGAGCAATATGTTAAGGGTACAGCATATAGATGGGAAACCAGAGGAAATGGTAAAAAATGGGTAAATCAAGATGGAAGGAAAGTGAATCGGAATACCAACACCTATAGGAAGCATTACAATAGGCCTAATTCAAGTGATAATGATGTTTTTTTAGAGAAAGATGGCGATTGGGAGGAAGTAAGAAGGAAGCAAAAACCAACACACTACTACCAAAAGGAAAATATGGAAGGGTACTCGCACCAATACCATCAAGGGTGGACGAAGAAGAGCTAGTGAAACTTAATACGGTTACTAGTGTGTACAAACAATTCCACATTCACAATTACACTGATTTGCAACTAAATAAGGAACATTTCACCCTATTTAGCAAAGGGATGAAATTCGTACCTGTAAATAAATTTAATGTGGAGGATGCAATAATTGATGTAAAAAAATATATTAGAAAGTTGAATTTAGCAGTTCTATATGACAAAGACAAGAATAGTAATAGTTGCAAGAAAAATAGAGAAGAATTCAAGAAAAAAAGTGTATATACCCCTTTATTGAATCGTACACTAGCAACGTTTGAGAGGATAGTAGTAGATGACCTATACGCTTATAAGAATAAAGTGAATAATAACAAGGTAAGGTATAATATTAACAGGAGAGAAGCAGACATTTTGAGAGAATTGCAAAATAATAAATTGATTAGAATAATGAAGCCCGATAAGGGAGGTGGGGTAGTCATATTTCATCAAGAGGAGTACAAAAATAAGATTAATGACATATTATTTAATTCTGGTAACTATTGTCCATCCTCCAAGAATGAAGTTAATATAGGGTACAATAAGATTAATGTGTACCTAGAAGACCTATTAATAGATGAAAGGATTAGCACAGACTTATATAATTTTTTGAAAATAGAGAATCCTATTATTAGTACGATAATAGGAATACCTAAGATTCACAAAAATTTATTAGATCCACCCTTTCATCCCATTATTTCGGGGAACAGGTCCAAAACTTTTAATTTTGGGAAGGTTGTGGACGCATGGTTAAAACCCATATATAAGTCTATAGATCACATTATTATAGATTCATGGGATTTTTTAGGTAGACTTAAAAATGAAATGATAACACCTGGATGTAAACTAGTTACCATAGATGTGGTAGACTTATTTTCCAGCATACCCCACGATGATGGATTATTAAGATTGGAAACCCAGATGGAAAAAGCCAGTCATTTATCTAACGATAAGAGAATGTTAATCTTGGAATTTATGGAAATAGTTTTAAAATACAATTTCATATTATTTGAAGGTAAGTTCTATATACAAAGTAGAGGCACTGCAATGGGAGCGGCATGTGCCCCAATATATGCAAACCTCTATTTACATGACTGGGAAGAAGAATTTATATTAAAAACTAAATGGTATAGAAATATGTCATGTTATTTTCGCTTTTTGGACGATGTATTTCTGATTTGGAAGGGTACTAATATGGAATTGAATGAGTTTATAGACTATTTAAATTCAAGATGTAGCTGGTTAAAATTCACTTTTAATGTCGACAAGAACAAAATAGCATATTTGGACACCTTGATTGAAATACATAATCACAAAATAAAAACAAATATACACAGGAAGGAAACATTCAGTAACAGTTACCTAGATTTCTCCAGTTGTCATCCTTTCAGTCAGAAAAGAAGCATTATTAGGGGTCAGTGCATTCGAGCAGCCAGGATGACTTCTGATTATGCTGATTTTGTGAGAGAATTGAGTAACATAGCTGAAATGTTCCTTCAAAGAGGATACCCCAAATGGTTGGTATCGGATGTAATAGAATATGTAAGGACACAATGGGGTAAAAAGTACACACCACTGTTAGGTAAAGGGCCCCTCAGGGAACAGAACATTGGAGAGAAAGAGATTGAAGAAGAAATTAGAAGTTATGTACTCACCATAATGTTCCATCTGAGTAGGTGTATTCATTTGTCTGCAACCTGTGGGTTATGGATCCGATATCGGATCCGAACCGGCATGGTTTACCAGCTATGGATCCAAGCTCTCAGCTCCTCCCCTCACCCATAATGCCCTGCTCTACCCTCATGACCTCAGATCGAGTTTGCCAACAGCAAGAACACCCTGAAAAGGGTAACACACCATATGCAGGAAACTGAAAGGCCAGGGGGATAGGAGGGCGGGATGGTTGCAGACAAATGAATACACCTACTCAGATGGAACGTTATGGTGAGTACATAACTTCTAAATCTGAAGTAGGAGATTTATTTGTCTGCAACCTGTGGGACAGAGTCCCCAGCTACCTGAATCTTGGGCGGCCATCATGGAAGGATATTCCGGAGCACCGCGGAGCCAAATGATGCTCTACCCCTAGATGCAAGATCCAACTTGTAGTGGGAAATAAAAGTATGAGATGAAGCCCACGTGGCTGCTGCACAAATATCATCTAGAGGAATCCTAGCCTTAAAGGCTGCCGAGGTAGAGACTGACCGGGTTGAATGGGCATGTACACCCTCTGGTGCAGGCCTTCCTGAAGCTTGATAAGCCAATAAGATACATTGTGAAATCCAGCGAGACAGAGAGACTTTAGAAATTGGCTTGCCCAAATTAAATTTAGCAAAGGAAATGAACAACTGGTCGGATTGCCTATGACCAGCCGTTCTGTTTAGATAAAATCTAAGTTGCCTGTGAACATCTAAGGAGTGAAGCTTGTACTCACCTTTGTTCTCATATTTAGGAAAGAAAACAGGGAGGTTAATGGACTGATTAATGTTTGCTTCAGAAGCTACTTTAGGAAGAAAGGACGGGTTGGTCCTGAGATAAACACGGTCCGGATGAAAGACCAAGTAAGGAGGTTTAGCTGATAATGCTTGGAGCTCTGAAACTCTCTTGGCCGAAGTAATGGCTACTAAGAAGGCAGTCTTGAATGACAAGAATTTGAGATCTACCGTAGCCGCCGGTTCGAAGTGGGGGGTGGTCAAGGCCTGGAGAACTAAGGAAAGGTCCCAGGGAGGAACCGCTTGTTTTACAGGGGGCCTGAGAAGGAAAGTACCTTTAAGGAAAATTTTACACAACTTGGCCGACATGAGTGGACTGGAGTCATGACCAATGTGATAATGTGAAATTTCCGCAAGTTGTACTTTGACTGTGGAACTGCTGGCACCATCGTTAAAAAGAGTGGTTAAGAAATCAAGCACTAGAGGGAGAGGAACTGTGAAGGGGTTCAGGCCTTGCCGCTCCGCCCACAAAGAAAACCGTTTCCACTTGCTACTGTAGACTTTCCTAGTGGACGGCTTATGAGCTGCCACCAGGATCGCCTTAACAGGGGACGAAATACTGGGAGTCCTGATCAAGAGTGGAACTGGAGCAGCCAAGTGGTCAGCTTCAGGTTGTCCAGGTTCGGAGGAGATAGGCAGGATGGATGAGATATCAGATCCGGAATGGGATCTAGAATCCAAGGGGGATTCACCGAGTGAGACCTTAGGAAGGGGAACCAGATCTGTCGAGGCCAAAACGGAGCAATGAGAATCATTCTGCAACCCACCCGAGAGGCTTTCTGAAGAACTTGGAGCATTAGAGGCAAGGGTGGATAAGCATACAGAAGACCGGGTGGCCAAGCATGCACCAGAGCGTCTCTTGGGGAACCTCCTGGAGGAGGTATCAGAGCGAAAAAACTGTCGCACTTGGTGTTTGAGGGAGAGGCAAAAAGATCGCATGAAGGAGTTCCCCACCGTGCGAATATGTGTTCCGCTACTTGAGTATTGAGAGACCACTCGTAAGGGGTCAGAATGGTGCGACTGAGCTTGTCCGCCAGGATGTTGGACCGACCCGGAATGTGCGTTGCTATTACAAAGCGGTTGGTGGAGATTGCCCATTCCCAAACTCTCGTGGCTTCTCGGCAAAGAGGGTAAGACCTGGTTCCTCCTTGCTTGTTGATATACCAGACAACCGACATGTTGTCCGATTGAATTGCAATTGTTCCCAAGGGAAGAAAGTCCTGAAGTGCTAGCAACGCTAAGAGCACTGCTCTCATCTCTAGAACGTTGATATGCAGTAAGGTCTCTGAATCGTTCCACGTGCCTTGGATGGTCCGGCCTGCAAAATGCCCCCCCCCACCCGAGGCGGGAGGCGTCCGTGGTCACCGTGGCGAGAGGGGGAGAAGCACAAAATGGGCGGCCTCCGTGGAGATCTGGGGAGTGAAACCACCACAGGAGGGACCGCTTGCAAGCCTTGCTGATCGCAATGGGATGATGCATAGGAAGAGCAAGGTACGACCACTGTACTAAGAGAGTCCACTGGAGGATGCGCATATTGAGCCTGGCGAGAGGGAGAAGTGCTATAGCAGACGCCATGGACCCTAGAGCCCTCAGGACCAACTCCGCCGGAACTGAACTTGAGTGGAGAATGGCCCGCACCTGGAGCTGCAGATTTTGAACTCTGTCCACAGTGAGGAAGGATTTCAAGCTCCTTGTGTCTAACCAGGCCCCTATAAAATCTAAGAGCTGTGTGGGTGCTAGGTTGGATTTCTTTGTGTTTATAGTGATGCCCAGACAGGGAGCAAGATGGAGAAAGGAGTCTCGCGCCAATAGTAGTAGATGCCTTGTTGGGGCGGTAAGGAGCCAGTCGTCCAGGTAGGGAAAGACCTGCACCCCCTGAAGCCTCAGGTGGGCCGCTACCACTGCTAATACTTTGGTGAACACCCTGGGGGCTGTGGTGAGACCAAAGGGAAGGACCCGGAACTGGTAGTGACTGGCTCCCAGCCGGAAGCAGAGAAACCTCCTGGAGCGTCTGTCCATTAGAATGTGGTAGTACGCATCTTTGAGGTCTATGGAACACATCCAGTGATTTTCTCCCAGAAGGGGGAGAATAGATTGCAGAGTGACCATTCGGAACTTCTCCTTGGGAACTGTCAGGTTCAAGAGAGAAAGGTCTAAAATTGGTCTTAGATCCCCCGTCTTTTTTGGCACTAAAAAGAACCTGGAGTAGAACCCTGATCCGATCTGGTCTGGGGGGACGGGCTGGATGGCTCTTTTCTTTAGCAGATGGCCAATTTCTGCCAAAGCGGCCTCTCTTTGACCGGGTGGAACATCTGGGAGGGTCTTCAATTTTGGTAAGTGACGAAATGGGATGCAGTATCCTCTGGATATGATCTGGAGAACCCAGCGGTCTGATGTTATGGACTCCCATGCCGCTAGGTGCCCCGAAAAACATCCCCCGACTGCCTCCAGAGTGGAGCAGCCGGGCAACCCCTCAGGGTTGCTGCGCGGGCCGTTCAGAGAAGGGTTCTCTGGACCCGAAGTTCCTGGGAGCCCCTCTGCCTCTAGGGCGGCGTCCTCCCTGTCCTCCTCTGCCACGGAAGGACTGGTTGTCCGGAGCAGGCTGGGATTGCTGCGACTTCCGGAACCACATCTTCTTCTGACCCTTTTGGTTCCTAGAATAGGGCCTCTGGGGTGCAGAGAAGCGGATTCCGATGGCAGACAGCGTCTTCCCGTCCTTCTCGCTCTGGGTCAAAGTGTCGAACGGTTTTGCCAAAGAGGGCAGAACCATCAAAGGGGGCGTTCGCAAATGATGCTTTGAAGGGCTCTGAGAAATCGCAATGACGGAGCCAGGCCTGACGTCTAGTGACTAAACCTGCCCCTGCGGCTCTAGCGGCGCCTTCCGTAGCATGGGAGAGTAGCCGCATAGAGGTATTGGTAACTGATCTAAGAGTGGCTATGCGGGTGGAGTGCAGCACTTTGTCCTCCTCCGACATGGACTCTGGGGGAGATGCAGCGTATTCTTTAATAAGATCGCACTGCATCCTAATTACGTGTGCCAGGTAGTTCAGCGCCCTTACCGAGAAGGTCGCTGAACTAAACATCCGCTTCCCCAAGCGGTCCATCATCCGAGACTCCTTGCTCAGAGGATGGACTGAGGGACTCTCCTGAGCAAGTTCCCTCTTGGTGGCCGCCGCCGTCAACATGGCATCTACCGGAGGCCCCTTACTCCAATGGGCACGGTCAGCCGGTGGACTGAGGATCTGGTCGGGCCTCTTAGGGATTGGCTCCATGGTGTCCGGTTCCTTCCACGCCCTGGTGGTAATGAGGTCCACCAGGGGGTCGGCAGGAGGGGACACCCAAGAGGTAGACGGGCCCGCTTCAAATGCCTCCAAGAACACGGACTCGTCCGAGGAAGACTTGGGGGCAGACCACCCCCCCCCCCATGCGAAGCATTTCCATGATGTCTCCAAATGAGACATCCTCGGGGGGTGACCGTGAGGAGCCTTCCCCTTCCTCCAAATCCGTGTCTTCCGTGAGAGACTCGGGGAAGTCAATGTGCCTCCTTTTGCACGTATGCTTGCAAGGAACATCCTCTGGGGGGCTGTCAGAGGACTCCTCGCAAGCAGCAACCTGTTCCAGGGGAACAGCTTGGGGCACAGAAGCGGGCTGTCCCAAGGGCCGGATGGTAGAAGCCTGACCCAGTGCAGAGGGAGCGCGGAACGGAGCCGAAACAAGTGCCGGGGGTCCGGAGACCCTCAACAGGGCCCTCTCCACTACATCAAAAGCCGAAGGGGAGCCGACCTCGACCAAAGGATCCGACAATCGGCTCCCCCTCGGATCCGAAGAGTGGATCGGAGCCGGCGCCAAAGCACTCGGATCCGAAGGGACAGTGCGCTCCGACACAGAAGGCGCCGAAGGAGCACTGATCCCCCCGGATCCGAGGCTCGGATCCAGGCTCCGAGAGGTCGGATCCGATGCACTCGAGGGCAGGGTCGGATCCGAAGTACCAAGTACTATCGGCGCCGACCCACCCCCGGCTCTGAAGCTGCTCGGCTCCAACTGCTCCGAACCCGGGTAGCGGGTCGGAGAAGGAGCAATTGGCTTGAAAAAGGGGGCCGAGCTCCCCCCCAGAGGGGGGGGGGAGGCAAGAGCACTCCCATCTGCATCTGGGCCTGGATGAACCTTCTCATCATCCGGTCCAGATCAGCGTCCGACAGGCTATAAGTTGATCTCGAAGAGGCTACTGAGGTAGGCCTTGAGTGCCTCCTCGATAGCCTCGACGGAGATCGGGTCTCCTCCTCCTCAGGTCCCGGTGAAAAACACACTGGAGACCGGAGCCGAGGAGGGGGAGAGCCAGCAGACAAGGAGGCCGGGGGAGAAGCCCACTTGGCTGGCAGGGCCGAAACAGAGGTCTCGGCCCGCCGCTTATGGTGCTTCTCCCTCCGGTCCTTCTTCCTAGCGTCCCTCTCCTCCGAACCAGAAACGGGAGGTTGAGTCCCAGGAGGAGGAGGGGGAGCCGGAGAGGGAATAACCGTGGTAACGGTTACCCCCGAAGGAGCGGAGGCCGGAGCCGAGTCCGGCGGCAAGAGACCCGCTAAAACAAGCTTGGACCTCCGCTCCTTCAATGCCCTGGGGTTGAACCCTGCACAAATGGAACATCCAGATGTGAGGTGTTCAACCCCCAGGCATCTAACACCGAGTGTGGCCATCAGCTGGGGAAAGCTTATGGCCACACTCGGAGCACTTAGAAAAAAAAGCTTTTGGCTGTTCAGACATCCCAAAAACCAACAAATAAAGTTACTATAACTAAGGTAAAAGTAACCAAAAAACCACTCACAGGCCCAAACAAACACTACGCTACCAGCGAGGGGAGGGATATAAAATTAAGTTTTAAACTCTAAAAAAAAGTAATAATACAAGAGGGAAACCTACACTTTCACACAAATTTAACCAAAAATATTAAAAATTGAGTACTTTAAACACTAAATATAGCACTTAGCTGGAGAGCTGGAAAAAACAATCTGGTCACCATGCGCGGCAAACGAGATCTGAGGTCATGAGGGTAGAGCAGGGCATTATGGGTGAGGGGAGGAGCTGAGAGCTTGGATCCATAGCTGGTAAACCATGCCGGTTCGGATCCGATATCGGATCCATAACCCACAGGTTGCAGACAAATGAATCTCCTACTTCAGATCTATTGATTATAATAGAGCCTGTATAGTACAGTATACCCCATGGTGTGGAGAGGTAAAGAAAATTATATCGGATAATTGGAATTTATTTAAGACAGACAGAAAAATAGCTGATATCGTAGGAAAAGTACCCAGGTTTGTGTCTAGGAATGGATTTAATATGAAGAATGAATTAGAAAAGAAAAAAGCAAATGACAGGGAATTAGGTACCATAGGGGGAACAACTAGGTGTGGTACTTGTAATCAATGTAGGTTTATAATAAAGGAGCACAGCATTACATTGGATGACACTAACCATACAAAAATTATTTTTAAAAGAGGTAATTGTAGGACAAAACATATTGTTTATCTGGCCCATTGTACAAAGTGTTCCTGTTATTATATAGGGAAGACCGACAGGTGTCTCCGACAAAGGATATATGATCATTATTATAATATTAAAAGGCAAGATACCAAGAACGCATTATGGAGACATATAGCCCAGGATAATGGATGTAATGAATTTTATTTTGGAATCTTGGAAATAGCCAAAGCCAACCCAAGAGGGGGATGTATCAAAAAGAAACTAGGCGAACTGGAGGCCAGGTGGCAAATCAAATTAAATGCCTCCACGCACCCGGGGCTTAATGAACATGTATCCATAAAGCCAATGTTAGAGAACCTGGTAAACTAAAGAAGTAGTATTGGTACCAAAAGGCAATATCAAAAGTTCATTATGCACATACCCAAAAGTTACTCATTAATATTTTCATGAATATTTTTACTAATATTTATATTAATTTTTATTAATAGTCATTTTTATTAACAGTCATTTTTAAAAAATGTAATTAAGTACATATTATGAAGGGATATTATGTTACTAATATATGAAATAAGAAGGATGGTTTTAACATATAATGCACACTGGCACTTTAAATATGGAATTGTAGTTATGACGTATAACCCTATTCGTTTTCAAAAATGTATTTAAGCTGTGTAAAATTGCAATGGAACTGTTCTGATGAAGTCTAATTAACTTAGATGAAAGCGCTCAACCGTGTTCTTTTTTTGGAATAAACAAGTATTTTTATACATTGGTGTCGGTGTGGACGAGTATATGCTGTGAGGAACAAGCTGCTGAATTTGTTATTTATTTGTCGACTAGTTCCTTACTTCTTGTGTCATTCACTACAGGTATGCAATAGTACTTTCAACAAATGTGGCAGTTGGTTGGTGTACATATGTGTACGGACCTCTGTGATACTCAGGGACTAATTTCAACAGTGACAGGGACAAGGCAATGACAAATCAGGGACAATCACAGACACTTCTACAATATTATTACTATTAACTTGAAACGTGTTGACAGATTCAGAGCCATATGTATTAATACTTATTTCCTGCAGTTAAAAGCGTCTATTACTCTTAATTATTGTCATTAGTCATTCAAGTGTCATTCAACACCTTTCCTCCAAAGGTCACTGGTTTTGTGAGTGATTAAGAGGCTGGCCAGTTATTGTGCAAATGCTCTGACCATTGGTAGGGTTGCCACATTTTCATATGTACAGGATGGGATATATTCTGGACACACCAGATTGTTTATGCCAATGCATACCCACGGTCAGTACAGGGTTTAGAACATTCATTATTTTCCTAGATGAGAGCCTATTTCTGTAGCACTTTAGTTGCTTATTCTGTTTCTTGTACGATTTATGTATTTTACATCCAGAAATAACTGTTTTAGGCAACTGTTACATGAAATATGGTACATAGTTATTTCCTACAATCACAGGACATTTGGCATTGTATCATTCTTGGTCAGGACACACCTACCCAAACAGTGACTGTCCCTCACAAAGTGGGTCAGGAGGTACCCTGCTTACGTCAGCGCCTTAATCACCCTATTTCCAAGTGCCACTATGCGACTGTGTACAATATATTCTCTCGATAATTCATGTGGGGAGACGTGCATCACAGGCAGGTGTTTGATCCTGGGTAGTAGGTTCTGCATGACCGTCTAGAGGCTAAACAGTCTCGTGAACCACTACTGCACATACAACTTGTGTCCAGATGTCTACAGGACTGGATATCGTGTCGTGATACCAAGTCTGATGTTTACACTGGATACTTATCCCATGAGGGATATCCAAAAATTGAACAAGCCAATAACCGTCCATTCTTTTGGATTTACGAAAATGTGTTAGGGTTTTATATGCAAGGGAAACATAGTTTGCAATCCTGACACTGCCTAGGGTGACACTGCCTACTACATATAAGTAGTGGTCACTATGTGTAGATATGGCTGCGCCAAGCTAGTAGCCCGAGTATGGCTGGATTTGGTGGACGTTCAGGAATGGGGACGGGTTGTGTGCTGTAGAGGGGATGATGGGTATTTAATTATGCATCCAGGTGTGTTGCATTTGGATGGCCCAGTTCCGTCCAGACCATTCTGTGGGTATGTGCCGGTGACGTTTCTGTACATGTGTATCGCACATTTTAATATTCATATGTTTGTGTGATTGTGTTCTACAGTATGGCCTGTCAGGTTGTATTGCAGATGTGTATGCTTGTTCTTTGTGTTTCTTTCTGATTCACCCGCTGCTCCCTCATACACCTCCAGTTCACCTATTGTGCATCCAACACAGTCTCGCCTTTGTGGATTATACCATTACCCATCCTCCCCACACACATTTTCCAGACACTCCATCCATCCCTTCTTTGGTTGATGGCCCATGGCACGGTCAAGGGAACACATTGCATACACTACATATGTCAGGTACCTGTATGGTTGTGAGGACTACCCTGGCATTTTTCACCTTCCACATGCTGTACATCACGCACATAGGTACACGCAAATACTTATCTTTCATGACATTGTAGGTATAACCGGGTAATACCCGTTCAACTTTGACACATCCTGACATGAACGGCTTGGACCGCATATCGGCGGATTTTGGCCGAATGCTCTGACCATTGGTAGGGTTGCCACTTTTTCATATGGCCAGGATGGGATATATTCCGGACACAAATCAGATTCTACAGGACAACACATACCCATGGTCAGTACTACGGATAATACTTTTGTTTTATGCCTACATGTTAGCTTATTGTTGTAGCAGTTTATATGCTCCTTCTGTTTCGTTTACTTGCTTATTCTATTTCTTGTAACATGTGGTATGTTACATACGGAAATAACTATTGTATCTGACTATTACATGTGATGTGAGACATAATTATGTCATACGGTCGCAGGATATTTTACATTTATAATGGTTTTGGTATGGACACAACTGCCCAGCTGAGTACTCTCCCTCACAATGTAGTAACCCTGACCATTGGGCTAGACGTAGCTATTGGCAGTGTGCTAAGATGATGCATTTCAGTTCCACTTGGTATAACTATCTACACTGCATTAGAATACGGGCACACGGTTTTAAATGTCATTTGTTCGAGTGATGGAGACTCGATATTTGTTAACGTGCATTTGTGTTTGCTTCTTAATTTTGTGTTCGCAAGAACTGTCTTGCATGCTTTGCATACGTTTCAGTATCCATGGACACTGACAGGTGTGATTACTATTGCAGGCAGATTGTAATATTCAGCATTTTAGGTTGCATGTCAACAGCCAACATTTCCACGCCTCCGTGCGGCACTTCGACATGCCCCATGCACTCACGCTCATTTCCTATGCACGTGGCTGTGGCAGCAGTGCGCCTTCATTATAGGTTCATAGGTTCATAGGTTCATAGGTTGGTACAAGGCTATCAGCCCTAGGGCCTATACAAGCCTAGCCATAACAATTCCCTGGCTATTTCTTCCCACATTATTTACTTTCCTGGACCCCTGTCTAGCAGGGCGACTGACGTGATCCCTGGGGTGAATTTCCTTTCTTCCATCCAATCGTCAAGGTTCCTCTTGAAGAGGTCAAAAGAGGCACTCTGCTTTACATGTATGGGCAATCTATTCCAGAGTCTGGGGAGTCTCTGGGTCAGGAACCTATCCCTCCAGCATGTTTTGTTTATTGTGATGACAAGGTTTAGATCCCTGGAGCGTGTAGCTCTGAGGGATTGGGATTTCTTTAAGTGTAGCATGTCCAACAGCTCTGGGTTTGACATGGCCTTGTATGTTAAGCAGAGATCGCCTCTGAGTAGACGATATGCGACAGAGTATAGCTGGAGGTTTTTAAGGCGGTCAGCGTAGGGCATCTGCTTTAAGCCTGTAATTCTTTTAGTGAGGTATTTCTGAGGCCTTTCCAGTTGTTGCAGATGTCTTGAGAGGTACATACCAAATGGGGCGTTGTATTCTATAATGGGTCTAATGAGGGATGAGTACAGTGGGACAATGACCTCCTTTTTTCTGGATGAAAAGCCCTTTGTGATGAGGTGTGCCACAAAGGAGGATTTCCTGACTGTTGTGGCGCTGTGGTTATCGAAGGTGAGACCACTGTCCACCTGTGTCCCTAAGTCTCTTATCACACTTTCTGTGTTTAGTGTACTGCCACCTATATGGTAATTCATGGATACATGTTTTTTCCCAAAGGGGATAACAATACATTTCTTGGCATTAAGCTTGAGCCCATGGCTCTGGCACCAAGCATCTGTTTCTGTAAGGCCCTTTTGTAGAGTATACACATCATTTGGGGATTCAATAATGGCTCCCAGTTTGCAGTCATCTGCAAACTTTGTTAGCCAGAGTCCCTTAGTGTTGACCTGTACTTCAGAGAAGTAGATGCCAAACAAGAGTGGCCCCAGGACTGAACCCTGAGGTACTCCACTTGTCACTTGTCTGGAGCTGGATTTGGAGTTGTCTACTTTTACAGTGTGGGTTCTATCAGTAAGCCATTTAGCAACCCATTGGGTGACATAGGGATTAATGCCCAACTTAGTAAGTTTATCTATGATTCCAGAGTGGGGGATGGTGTCAAAGGCCTTGGCAAGGTCTAGATAGGCTGTGTGGACCACCTTACCCTTGTCCATGGCTCTGGAGACTGATTCAAAGAAGTCAATCAGGTTCAGGAGACAAGATCGGCCCTTGACAAACCCAAACTGGGTGGGGTCCAGTGTTTGAAGGTTGCCAATGTCTTTGTTTATAAGTTCCATGATAATACGCTCCATGGCCTTGTAGATAAGGCTTGTCAGACTGATGGGACGGTAGTTTCCAGGATCCAAGGTGGATCCCCCCTTGTAGATTGGGATAACTGTAGCTCTGCGCCACTCAGTGGGTACGAAATCTGAGGTGAGGCTATGATTAAACATGACACTTAGGTGAAGTGCCAGTTCATATTGTAGTTCATGTAGTACACAGCCCGGGATGTCATCTGGTCCCATGGATGCTGTATTCTTGGCTTTAGAGAGTGCGTTTTGTACCTGTGTGGCCGTTATTACTGGAATTTGTCAATCGTCCGGTATTGAGATGGGCCATTTAGGGGGTGAGAAGGTGGTGAAGTTGGCACTGAATCGATCTGCCAGGATATTGGCAATATCCTTCAGATCAGTATATTTAATGCCATTCTGTTTTAGCTCAGAGCAGATCTGAGCATTGCCATTTAGATTCTTGACATAGTTATAGAATGCTTTGTGGTTATCTTTGGAATCTTTGGCAATTTTATTTTCGTAACTAGCTTTGGAGGATTTTGTGAGGCATCTCAGTTTCTTACTGAGGCTAGTAAGGGAGTTTTTTGCATCCTGGGATTTTCCTCTTTTCTGCAAAAGTTTCTTCCTTTTGTTGTAAAGTTTGTTTATGGCAGGGGACCACCGGATTGGCTTCCTTTTTTTGGATGAGAGCATTTTGGTTCTATTTGGGATGGCACGATTCATGCATGAGTGGATGTGCTCGTACATTGCCTTAGTGTAGGATTCAGCACTACTGCACCATCTACACGTTGCACGGTCGGCACAAGCCTAACGCCGGCCTTGCGCCGAGCTTCATGAATCCCGGGGAAAGTCTTCTAGACACACTGTAAAAGATCTCAGTCTTCAGTGCAGACATGACAGCACATACTCCTTCTGTACTCCCACATACTGCAACTCCATACAGGTCACCCAAGAGTCATAAGTTCATAGGTAGGTACTAGGCTATCGGCCCTGGGGCCTATACAAGCCCAGCCAAAAAGGTACCCTGGCTTTTGCCACCCAAAAAAATTATTTTCCTGTGCCACTGTCGTGCAGAGCCACAGAGGTGATCCCCAGGGTGAATTTCCTATTTCCCATCCAATCATCAAGATTTTTCTTGAAGAGTGCTAATGAGGAGCTTTGTTTGATATAGATAGGTAGTTTATTCCAGAGTATGGGAAGTCTCTGGGACAGGAATCTATTGCTCCAGCATGTTTTGTTCATTGTGGTGACAAGGTTTAGGTCCCTAGAACGTGTAGCTCGGAGGGATTGGGATTTCTTTAAGTGGAGCATGTCCAACAGCTCTGGGTTTGACATATCTTTGTATGTTAGGCAGAGATCACCTCTGAGTAGGCGATATGCGATGGAGTAAAGCTGGAGGTTTTTGAGACGGTCTGCGTAGGGCATCCTTTTGAGGCCGGTAATCCTCTTTGTGAGGTATTTCTGCGGCCTTTCCAGTTGTTGTAGATGTCTTGTGAGATTCATACCAAAAGGGGCGTTGTATTCTATAATGGGTCTAATGAGTGATGAGTAGAGGGGAACAATGACCTATTTTTTTCTGGATGAGAAACCTTTTGTGATGAGGTGTGCCACGCAGAAGGATTTCCTGACTACTGTGGCAATGTGATTATCAAAGGAGAGACTACTGTCCACCTGTGTCCCAAGGTCTCTTATCACACTTTCGGTGTTAAGTATATTACTGCCTATGTTGTAGTTCATGGGTACAGAGTTTTTACTAAAGGGGATGACAATGCACTTTTTGGCATTAAGCTTGAGGCCATGGCTTTGACACCAGGCATCTGTCTCAATGAGGCCCTTTTGTAGGATATCCACATTGTTAGGAGTTTCGATTATGGCTCCTAGTTTGCAGTCATCTGTGAACTTCGTTAGCCAAAGACCTTCTGTGTTAGCCTGTACTTCAGAGAAGTAGATACCAAACAGGAGAGGACCCAGGACTGAACCCTGTGGTACTCCACTTGTCACTGGTCTGAAGTCGGATTTGTAGTCTGCTACTTTCACAGTGTGGGTTCTGTCAGTGAGCCAGTTGGCAGCCCATCTTGTGACATAGGGATTTATACTTGGTTTAGTGAGTTTATCTATAATTCCAGAGTGGGGGATGGTGTTGAAAGCCTTGGCAAGATCTAGATAGGCTGTGTGAACCACCTTACCCTTGTCTATGGCTTTGGTGACTGCTTCAAAGAAGTTTATCAGGTTTAGGAGTCATGATCTGCCTTTTACAAACCCAAACTGGGTTGGGTCCAGAGTTTGGAGATTACCAATGTCCAAAAGTTCCATGATGATACGTTCCATGGCCTTGCAGACCAGGCTCGTCAAGCTAATGGAGCGGTAGTTCCCGGGGTCCGTGGTGGCTCCCCCCTTGTGGAGTGAGATAACCATTGCTGTGCGCCATTCAGCAGGCACAAAACCTGAGGTGAGGCTATGACTGAACATGGTACTTAGGTGGGGTGCCAATTCATTCTGTAGTTCGTGTAGAATGCAGCCTAGGATGTTGTCTGGTCCCATGGATGCTGTGTTCTTGGCTTTGGAGAGTGTGGTTTTTACCTGTGCAGCCATGATTACAGGAACTTTGCATTCTTCCGGTATAGAGATGGGCTCTTTGGGGGGTGAGAAGGGGTAAAGTTAGCACAGAACCTATCTGCCAGGATGCTGGCAATATCAGTTGGGTCTATATATTTAGTGCCATTGTGCTGTAACTCAGAGCAGATCTGAGTGTTGCCATTGAGATTCTTGGCATAGCTATAGAATGCTTTGTGGTTGTCTTTAGAATCAGCGGCAATTTTGTTTTCGTAACTAGCTTTGGAGGATTTTATCAGGGATCGCAGCTTCTTACTGAGGCTGACCAGGGAGCTCCTCTACTCGTGGGATTTTACTCTCTTTTGCAACAGTTTCTTCCTTCTGTTGTGCAGTTTGTTTATGGCAGGGGACCACCAGATTGGCTTCCATTTTTTGGAGGATAGCGTCTTGATTCTGTTTGGGAATAGCATGATCCATGCACTCATGTAAGTACTTATAAAGTGCAATTGTGTAGGATTCAGTAGTCGTAACTGTATTGTCCATCTGCATAGGTGTCATGAAGTTCACTACTTCTGTCTTAAGAAACATGAAGTTGGCTTTGGAGAAATTTTTTACCATGGTTTCCTTAATGGGGGTGGGGGCAGGATGTGAATATCTAGGGTAATTAGCTTATGGTCAGATCGGACCAATGAGGCATTGACTTCAGGTGTGGAACACCGGTCACTCATATTGGTAATGACTAGATCTAGGATATTGTTGCCATTGGTGGGGGTGTGGCTAAGTTGATCCAGGGCATTGGAGTTTATGAATTCCAGAAAGCGTTGAGCGAAGGAGTTGGTACATGAGTAGTTTTCCCAGTTAATGGTGGGGTAGTTGAAATCACCCATTTTCCAGTACATCAAGAAAAGAGGAGTGGGAATCCTGGGGCATGGTGGGTGATCTGTAGCAAGCTACAATTTGGATTGCAGTTTTGCCCAGAGTTAGTTGCACTTGGATAACCACGGCTGCATTATGCTGAGCAACTAGTCTGGAGGTGTGGATATCCTTAATGAATATGGACACACCTCCGCCTTTGGTGTTCCGGTCCAGGTTACATGGCCAAAAAGTGTGGAATGAGTTATAGCCTGGTATTGCAGGGGTGCTCTCTGGAGCCTTGAACCAGGTCTCAGTCACTGCACAGATATCAATGTTCTCCATTTTAAGGAGTGCCTTGAGTGAGAGCATTTTGAAATTTAGACTTCTAGCATTGAGTAGCATCACCCTGAGTTTTTGCTTGCCTGTTCCTCTTACGGTGGTGAATTTGTCATTTGAACCTTTCCTACAAAAGGCACTATAGGGGCGGCAAAAACCTTAGCCAGTATCCAGAATCCCAGGGGTGACAGGTGCAGGCCATCTCTGGCAAAGCATTGTGGTCTGTCGACCATGTCATCCCAGGCAGACATATACTGGATCCCTTTAGAATGGCACCAGAAGTTTAGCCAATTGTTGAAGTCAATCATTTTGTCCTTGTACTGCGGAATCATTCTGGGTGATGGCAGAATGCTACTCAGGGCTAGGGTCATACCTGTCTGGGCTACAAGATCGGAGAGCTCTTCCATGTCTCTTTTCATGTAGTCCAGGGAGGTACGTCTCAGGTCATTGACACCTACATGGACAATGACAGAATCATATTTGTACTTGTTGTGGAGTGACCTGAGTGCGTGGGTTATGTGGCGGATCCTGGCACCCGACAGGCAGCTGACAGTAACCTTCTCCTTGTTTAGCCTGGTGAGTGGGACATCAGTGTGCCTGACTATAGAGTCACCTATGACTAGTGTGTTGGGTACGTTGTTTTGCCTTACTGGCTGTGGTTGAGTGGCACACTGAGTCTGCGGGCTATGTGTCATTTGGGTTGTGTTGGGGGGTGGAGGTTGCTTGCATTTTTGCTTTGGAGGTCTCTGTTGCTTGGACAGATTATTATTAAGAGCCTCCGTGAATGTTTTTGTGTTTCTATGTGTGGATTTTGGTGGTGTAGATTTAGTGAGACTATGTGATGAGTGTGGTGTGGTGCAAGTGTTTACCTTCTCCTCTTGACTGTCAAGTTCAGTCTTGATTGGAGAGAGCTTTACCTCCAGTTTGGCTAGATAAGTGCATCTCTCACGGGTTGTAGTGTTGGGTGGCAGAAGGAGAGGGTTGTCTGTGTACATGAGGCAATTTCTACATTGCCCCAAGATGTCCAGATTCATCAGATAGACAGGAGAGAACACTGGGAGCTGACCCTTGGACATGCCTGAATAAAAAAATATTTTCTTCTAGATAAGTGAGGAAAGTGAGTACAAGAGCTGTTTTTCTCTAAGCAAGTGAGAAAAGTAAGTACCAAAGCTGTTTTCCTCTAGGTAATGAGGAAGGTTGAGTGCTGTACTAATTAGTAGGTTATTTAGTGCTTACAAGTTCTGAACAAGTGCTGATCACAAATAAGCAAATTCAAGTGCTAAAACTAAGAATCTGTATCTGGACTAAACTAGTTACAGGAAAGGGGGGAAACAAGTGCAAATGTGGGCTTTTAAATCAGAAAGTTGAGAGAGATGGAAAAACTGCCCAAATGGCCAGTAACTACAATTTCTGGGCCAGAACCACTCCTTATGTGGTAGATAGGTTACCTAGTGATTACCACTCCCACTGATAAGCTAGAAAGCTTCCCTCCAACACACAAAGCTTGGGAGGCTCAGAAGCTTACATACAGTCCTGGATACAGCAAATCTGAATCTGGACTACACTAGTTACAGGAAAGGTATTTTTTTTGTTTTTTATATATACAGAAAAGTAGCTAAAACAGCAGTCAAAACAATTCAAATGCAGTGCAAGCTAGCACACTTGAGTATGTAGCAATGTTAGACCAAACAGTTTACAAAATGCAATTAAATTAAAAATGACTAAAAAGTGCAGAAGGAGTCTATTATGTAGGTATTTTGAGTTGATAGCACCAATAACAGTACCTAATATGGAAGTTTTTGTCTAATTATTTTTTCTTTGTCCATAATTCCAAACTAAAAGTTGCAAGACATGACACATATATACACAAGTATATTGTATTAACAGATATGCAGCTATTTACCCCATTAAAGGAGTGGGCCACTTTTTCCCTTTTTTTCAGGATCCAACTTCTTACAAAACAAAAAAATAATGTCCATTACAATCTTTCACAAAAAATACTTAACAATTACAAGTCAGTATACTCAACAAAACAAATGTGTCTAAAAGTGTCTAATCAAAAAAATGATCTGTAGCCATGGAGATGGCCTTTCCCACTATCTCTATTAGCAGCTTGGTGGATAAGGGCATACTGAGACAATGTAGAAATTGCCTTATGTTTTGCAGTAAAATTTCAAACAAATTGATATGATATCTGAAAGATGTATTTACACAATGTCAATGGAGGGAAAGCCCTCACATAAAAGCACTTCTAATGTCAATACAGTTGTCAGTAGCACACACAATGCACCCATCACACACAATTCAAAGCAAACACAAATTCACATATTCTGAGACAGTTAAACATAACCTACTTAAACCACAAAGACCTCCTAAATGAAATACACACAACAAACTCCTTCACCAACTATGAACACACACTTTTAAAACACCCACATCAACACCTGCAGCCACATCTCATGGAGCATCTACCTCTAAGCCCATAAGGCAAGCCACCACAGAATCCAATATTCTAGCCATTGGAGACTCCTTTGTGAGATACACTGATGTCCCTCTCACCAGACTAAGGAGAAAGTCATGGTCAGTTCCTTATCAGGGGCAAGGGTATACCACATTAGACAAGCACTCAGGTTATTGGACCACAATACCAGTATGACTGAGTCAGAGTCCATGTGGGTGTAAATGTCCTGAGACATACATCCCTAACTATATGAAAAGAGACATTGAGGAGCTCTTGGAGATTCTGTCCCAAGCTGGTACGAGCCTAGCACTAAGCAGCATTTTACCTACTCCAAAGATGATACCACAATGTGAACAGAAGATGACCGACTTTAATAATTGGCTTAGTCTGGTGTCATTCTCAGGGGTAGGGGTGCAATATTTGTCAGCATTGAAGGAGCT
This sequence comes from Protopterus annectens, assembly GCF_019279795.1. NCBI lineage: Eukaryota > Metazoa > Chordata > Ceratodontiformes > Protopteridae > Protopterus > Protopterus annectens. The sequence continues at coordinate 1,901,635,791 of NC_056735.1, forward strand.
ACTACACAGACAGGGACTAAAGCTGAAGGTGTCTCAATTTACATCAGAAATAAATATACAAAAGACTTGTCAAACAGGACAACGTGTGTGTGTGTGTGTGTGTGTGTGTGTGTGTGTGTGTGTGTGTGTGTGTGTGTGTGTGTATCATTGTCATCATCTCCTTTTGGCTTATCCTGGTTATGGGTCACCACAGTGGATCACCTTTCTGCTCATGATTGGCAGTGGAGTTTTATGGTGTCAAGTTGCCAGCCCGGCGCCCAGCCTTCCACAGAAGGCACACACATGCACACAGTCATATCTAGGGCCAATTTAGAGTGTCAATCCACCTACAGCATATGTGGGAGGAAACTGGAGCACCCGGAAGAAACCCACGCGACCACAGGGAGGACATGCAGACTCCACACAGAAGACACCCCCGCTGAGAATTGAAATGAAAAACCTCTTGCTCTGAGGCAGCAATGCTAACCGCTGCACCATAATGGCCACCGATACATACATATATATATATATATATATATATATATATATATATATATATATATATATATATATATATATATATATATATATATATATATATATATATATATATATATATATATAGATATATAGATATATATATATATATATATATATACGTGCGTGTATGTGTATACATACACACACACATTTTATATATATATATATATATATATATATATATATATATATATATATGGATCTATATCACGTTTTCGAATTTGAACAATAGCGAATGACTAAATTGTCGAAAAGGCCATTTATCAAAGTGTGTTTTGTGAGATCGTGGTACAGTGGGGAATAGAATATTTTCCCTTTCCCCACTGTAGTGCAATCTCGGAGTTGGTATATATAATGGGGTGTTGGGGCACAGCTCCCCACAATACAAACTTTGATGAATGGCCTTTTCGAACATATAGCCATTCGCTATTGTGCAAACTTGATAACGTGATATAGACCATATATATATATGAACCGTTTTAACAAACAGCAAGCGAGGCTGCTGTTGTAAATCATGGCACGGTGGGGATAAGGGAATATCCCCTTTTTCCCCACTGTAGTGCAATCTCTGAGTTAGAATAGATATGTAACATGGGTGTGGGGGTGCAGGGGGGCTTGCCCTTGCATAAATGTGTTTAGTTTTGTTCTTTTTTTAATTTGATTTACATTAAATCTTTTTTTGCAAAAGTGCATTTTCGGATGAATAAAAAAAGAAAAAGAGAGAGAGACTGAAAAAAATACAAAAGTAATATTACTGGTCATTAACTATCCCTGATTTTGCCTCATATTACTACCCTTCTCCTTATAAAATGTTTTAAATTTCTGGTAAATCACTGAAGAGTTTCATACTTGTTAGTCTTTAGGAAATCCACGTTGTTGAAAATCCATTTATTCTCCTACTAATGTGAATCAGGGTAATATTTACAAATTATACCTGATTTTGGACTTGTAAAGACTCTGGTGGTCATTAGTCTAGTATAAACCTATGAACCTACTACTTATGCACAGAACATGGCACAACATACTGAATACATCATTCATACTTTTTTTTCCCTACAACATATACTCCAGATTCAACATTTGACATAAATAATGAAAGAGAATTTAAATAATCTCAAACATAAAAAAGTACACTAACCTGTAGTATCCTTCAGTAGGCTTCTAAGCATGTACCAGAATGTCTTACTGGAGCCATGTTTTTGTGGGAAGTGGACCGTTGTTTCAACTGAGCCAGCAGGAAAACCTACCCAGTATCTGAACAACAATAAAACATGGTCATAATCACTGCCACATACAGCACCAGGAGGTGAAAGTCCAAACTCCAATTTAATGACTCCCCTAAACAAAATGAGATCTAAACTTACTGTCACTATCCACAAAAGGAAAACCCAATAAATATTGTATAAGAAATACCTAAGACACACTAAAACCTTCAACAATTACATCTCAGTTGAGCTAAAATCCTGCAGAGCAACACAAAAAGAATATGGTAAACCACCTAGAAAACCAGACTCACAAGCAAAAAAATGAAAAAAAACATAGTCAATTAGCAATGTAAATAACACCCCTCCATTAACACAAGCACAGGCACACACACTGAAATTACTGCACACTCAGAGTGCAGGAAAACCAGCAACCTGTAAAAAACAAAACTATAATACAAAACTTTACACTATATAAACCATATATAAACCATACAACATGGAAACAAGAAGCACATCAAATACAGATGTCTACTTAAATTACTCCAGTAATGAAACCCAATGCAAGAGATGCCATCAGTAACACACAGTTTACATCACAATCTCCCAAACATAAAAATGCTCACTTGTTAGTAATGTCCAAGTGTGTAGTCTAAACAAGTCCCATTAATTCTTCAAGCAATCTCCTACAAACCTGACTGCTTCTCCAGACTCGACAGAATAGCCATTATCTGTAAAACTGACTCCAAAAATTAAGTCACCTGTAGCAAATCATGATAGTAATTTATAATCCCACTGTCACCAACCACAAAAAGCTAAATTCTTAATGAATTAGTAATTGTGTAAAATAAAGGCTGCACTAACCTCTTGTCTAACCTTTCATTATGATTGTGAGCTCCACAACTAAGAGGAATTGTGTAGAAAGTATCACACATATCGTTCCATAAAATAGCATACCCACACGCAAACAATTAAGCCAAGCCTTGTCTCTCCACAGGGTGCCCATAGGTAATATCTGACTGTACTACGTTCTGATGAATGTATGAATAGATTACACTAGTTAACACATTCAGATAAGTACATTTATTCAAATGAATAAGGCATTTTAAACAGCTTTAATCTTCTCATTCAATTAAATGAAAGTCAATACTATGCCAGAAATCAATGCATTTAGCACCTCATCAAGCTGGGTATGGCCATTTTCACCTCGGATGACACCCATTGTTTAATCCAGTATGTCCAAGACTTAAAAACACTTAACACAGAGCCAAGGATGACTGCAGCAATTTTAGAATAACTAACATGCAAACCAATTGACTCAGGCTTCTCTAACTACAAACTGAGAATTATGTAACTATTTTTTATATAGTTAGTCATTGTTTTAGTTAATGTTACACACTAAGAAATTGTGAATTTTCAGTGGATATTGATATCTGCAGAAAATGGTAATAAAGCTACATATACAGTTTTAAGTGCCCTATTTATAGGCTTGTAACAGACTTGGAATAGCTGTGAAAAAATAATTTCAGGGAAAATCTGTCTATAAAAATATCATGCATATACCCATTGTCAAAGTTTCCTTGACACAATGTATAAGTTCTCAGTCTTCAGTGCAGACAAGATAGCACATGCTCCTTCTCCACTCCCACATACTGCAAGTCCATGTAGGTACCCAAGAGTCACCAGAAAAGCAGGTCTAAGCATGTTATGTCCAGTAACTCTGCTTCCATACAAGGATGCGATTTAGCCATATGTCGTAGGCTCATAGGAGCTGCACATCAACTGAACTGGAAGGACATTTCAGCTTTGCCAGTACCCACCCTTAAGTCTTTCCTCTCCTTTCAAGAAGGGACAGGCCATTCATACGAAGAATGAATTCATGAATACGCAACCTCTTATCCTTTTTAAAGGCAGACAGTGGGTCACACTGTTTAACATGGAGAGTTAGTTTGTTCTAGAGTGGTAGGTAAGCACTGTGTTATAAATCTATCCTTCCACCATGAGCATTTATTTGTTGGGGTGGATGTACATCTATGGTCCTAATATTAGCAGGGATAGTTGTTTTATGGATGTATAAGAGTTTTTGGACTACTGGATCCATTGTAACCAGTAACGCCACCATATTCTACTTTAGTAACACATGATAACCATGCCCTTAAGTCTAAACTGCATCTTAAACTTAAAAAAGCTGTTCCATAACACTAGCACTGTAGAAGACAGTTGGGAGTCTTGTCACACATGTGTGTGTAGGCACATGCACATACTAAATCTATCCCCTAGCCAAACTCTAAACACACACAATCATACACACACTTAATCTGTCTTCTTACCTAATCTATCCCTAACCCTAAACATGCACCGTAATATACACTTAGTCCACCCCCTTACCTAACCTTTACTCTAACCCTAACCCACACACACATTAGCAAAAAGACAAACACACACACAAATACTACACATCCCTCTTAGCTGTTTCAATGAAGCATACAGCCGACAAAATGTCAGTTTGATAAATTGGAGATTTAACATAAAAAGACTGACTTCTGTTTGTTGACCAAAGGAATCATCTACAAATCAAAACCACTGTGAAGTATGAAGTGTATGAGGACATAATAACTTGGGTCCAAGTGGCTATGTGGTCATACACAATAGGAAGCTTAGATGGAGTCCTATCACCAGTAGAGTAACACGAGATTCTGTAATGGGGCTAGTCCTTTTTCATAACTTTTTCTTAGATGTCTTAACAGTCTGTATCACATAAACATACCCACACTGCTATTAATTCCCCCACTTGCTCTCTGGTCACCTGCGTGCTTTGTTTATTTGAAAAGTCAAACTTTTACCTGTTGAATTACTTGATATATTTCTTCTCATACCAAGGGACTACAGTGTATAACTGCTATTGTCATTCTACTCATTTCTCATATCACTGTTTACTTGAAGTGTTTCAACAATTTCTTG
>NC_056735.1:1901645472-1901685472 GCF_019279795.1 Protopterus annectens
AATAAATGTTTACTTCAAATGTCCTCAGTAGGTGTCACTCAGCCCACCTTTCTATGGTTCAAAAGCTACCTATCCAATAGGTATCAGTCAGTAAAGCTGGAGTCCACCATCTCTCCATACCTCCCAATCACCAACGGTGTACCACAAGACTCTCTCTTTAGTCCTCTCTTCTAACATTCTCACCAACACCCTCAGCACATTCGTACAGCATACCTCCCTAACACAGCACTCAGATGTCTCCATTTATTTACACATCTGACAACATGGCACGCCTCCATAAAATTAGTCAGGAAGATTTAACAGCAATTAAAACATGGCTTTGTAACTCAAAACTCATGCTCAGTCCTAAAAATATATACAAACTACTACCCCCTCCCCAAAATCACTTTCCCATGAAAAAAAAAAACAAACATAAAGTCCTCTCTTTTGATAATACAACCACCAAAGTCACTTCTAATAGTATATTATTAGGGATGATTGTGGATGTTAATCTTAAATTTGACCTACATATACAAAGTTGTGTAAGAAAAGCCCATTATAAACTAGAGGTGCTTATACAGCCAAAAACATTCTCACCAATGGAACTAAAGCTACACTTGCCACTAGTTATCCCCTCCCCACACTTCTTTATGGCATTCCCATCATTGCTAATCTTTAGGCTTCACAAAAAAGCAAAACTTGAGCAAAGCTATAACAAAGTAGCTAAATTTGCACCAAATACACCTTTTAGAAGTCACCACTGTAGAACACTAAAAAGCAGACACTGGTTAGAACTACCCCATGAAGTAACATATACACAGCTTCTCACCACCTATAAAATTATCCTGAATCCATATGTTTGTCCTGCACTAAATAACATTCTACACAACTATGTTCTTAGTCGACTATTACATTCCAGTGACCAAAAACTCCTGTCTGTCCAAAACCAATAAAATTTGCTGGGCATTGTCTGTACTCATGCCATGTTGCTAAGGTCTGGAACTGCTTACCTGCATCCATCAGGTCAGTACCCTCCTTCCCATCCTTCAAAACCATTCTGAAAGACTTCCTAGCCAAAAGCTGGACCTGTTCTTGCTCAACATCAGGATATGCCTAAATGTGGATACCTTTCATATCTTTAATCTTCCTTCTTCGCTCACTTCTTTACTTCTATCAATTTCTCTCCCTTGGCTTTCTATCTTAATATACAATAAGCCTGCTCTTCCCTCACTTTTTATGGCAATTCCTATTTATGTTACACTAACTTACCTTTAATTTCTCTATAAACTGCTAAAATTTCTTTAACTATTAAAACATCACATTGCAAATGAACACAGAAATTAGGACTGTCCTTAGACAGCCATACAATATAACTCATACGATATAACAGAAGTAAACAGGATATATTACTACTACTTCTTTTTCTTTCGGCTTTTCCTGGTTAGGGGTCACCACAGCGGATCACGTGTGTACTCATGATTGGCAGTGAAGTTTTATGTTGTTGAGTTGCCAGTCCGGCGCCCAACCTTCCACAGAAGAGACACACACACACACACACACACACACACACACACACACACACACACACACACACACACACACACACACACACACACACACACACACACGCCTAGGGCCAATTTAGAATGTCCAATCCACCTACAGCATGTCTAATGCTCCCAAATGTACAAACTCCAGAAACATCAAAGGCTACATTCAAATATGCATCTGTACAAACAAAAATACAAGTCTAATAAACTATATCACTTATAATGATCTGTAATAAATGAAAGCTTTGCTTAAGTATTCATCAAACTACCCAGCAGCATTATGAAAAATATGCCAGAAACTAGGTGAATTTTGTAGTAACCCACTGTATCCTTCTAATGAAAAACAGGATATATTACTGCACAGCTAAATTAATAACTGATAAAGTTCTACCAGAAGAACACAGGGTAGTGAGGTCAAGGAAGAGGAGAAATCGAATACCATCATGAAAATAATGAATAGAGAAAACTATAAAACAATTAAGACAAGAAGTGTCACTGTTGGAAGACCATAGAAGTGGGAATAAATCAACAAAAATACTAAGAAAGATAGATGAGTTAAAATAAATGCACAGTATTATAACAGACCAGGATCTATCCTGCACAATCTCAAATAAACTAAAAATTTCAGCACAGGTAGAAAAACTTAGAAGATACAAAGATAAATAGAAAAGAAAAGTACAAAATAAGCAATTTATTGATGACCCAAAAAGGTTTTATAGGGAACTGGGAAACAAGGTAAAAGGAATTGAAAGACAGCCACAAAAAGAAGAAATGGATACATTTTGAAGAAGTATCTATGAAGATCCTGTGGAACATAACAAAGATGCTAAATGGATAGAAGAAGTACAAGAAAGAATAAGAAGTTTAAAGATACAGGTTATGAAATTGGATGAAGTAACAGCCAGAGAGATTGAAACACAGTTAAGAAAAGTCTCTAATTGGAAAACACCAGGCCCAGATGCAGTACCTAACTTCTGGTTAAAAGTATTAACATCCTTGCATGAAGATTTAGCCATGAGTAAAACTATTTATATGCACACCCAGAATAGACACCAACCTGGCTAACAACAGGAAAAACAATGTTCCTACTTAAGACTGAACTTGCAAGCTACCCTAAAAATTATAAACCAATAACTTGCCTTCCGAAGATGTATAAACTACACACAGGAATTGATGCTGACAGCGTTTATAGTCATTTAGAAGAAAACTCAATTATGGCAGTAAAACAAAAGGGCAACAAAAGAAAGTCATATGGAACAAAGGATCGTTTGTTGTTAAATAAAGTCATAGTGGAGAACTGTAAAAAGGGGAAGAATCTAAGTATGGCATGGACTGACTACAAAAAAGCATTTGATAGTATCCCACATTCATGGATAAAAACAGTGCTTAAAAATGTATAGGATACACCCTACATGGATCAACTGCATTACAGTGACCATGAAACAGTGGCAGACCACTTTGCAATTAAGCCATAATAAAGGACAAATTATTATCTCAGGGATAAAAATTCAAAGGGGGATAATTCCAGGGTGACACTGTCACCGCTGCTATTCTGCCTTGCCCTTAACCCATTAAGCTGTTTACTCAACAGCTTAGGCCATGGCTATAATTTGGCTCCTAGAAAACAACAAAGTGTAAAGACTTCTCATCTTCTCTTTGTCAATAATTTAAAACTGTATAGCTCATCAGATGAGGAACTGAAAGCTCAGCTGCAGGTTGTGAAATCCTTCATAAATTCCAACCCCTTGGATCAACTTACTCACACCCCCACCAGGGGCAGCAATATCCTAGACCTGGTCATTACCAACATGGGCAACTTGTGTTCCACACCAGAGGTCAATTCCTCTTTGGTCAGATCCAACCACAAGCTAATCACCCTAGACATCCACATCCCGCCCCCACCCCCAATTAGGCAATCCACCGTAAAAAACTTCTCCAAATCCAACTTCACACTTCTTAAGATAGAAGTGGCAAACTTCATGACACCCATGCAGATGGACAATAGAGGTATGACTGCTGAATCCTACACAAATGCACTTTATAAGCACTTACACAAGTGCATGGATCATGCTATCCCTAATAGAACCAAGATGCTATCCTCCAAAAAAAGGAAGCCTTTTGGGTGGTCCTCTGCCATAAACAAACTCTACAACAGAAGAAAGAAACTGTTGCAAAAAAGAGTAAAATCCCATGACTGGAGGAACTCCCTCATCAACCTCAGTAAGAAGCTGAGATCCCTCATAAAATCCTCCAAAGCTAGTTATGAAAACAAAATTGCCACTGACTCTAAAGACAACCATAAAGCATTCTATAGCTATGTCAAGAATCTCAATGGCAACACTCAGATCTGCTCTGAGTTACAGCACAATGGCACTAAATATACAGAACCAACTGATATTGCCAATATCCTGGCAGATAGGTTCAGTGCTAACTCCCCCCCCCTCTCACCCCCTAGAGGGCCCATGTTTATACCAGAAGAATGCAAAGTTCCTGTAATCACGGCTGCACAGGTAAAGAACACACTCTCCAAAGCCAAGAACACAGCATCCATGGGACCGGACAATATCCCAGGCTGCGTTCTACACAAACTACAGAATGAACTGGCACCCTACCTAAGTACCATGTTCAATCACAGCCTCACCTCAGGCTTTGTGCCCACTGAATGGTGCACCATGACGGTTATCCCACTTCACAAAGGGGGAGCCACGACGGACCCCGGAAACTACCATCCCATTAGCCTGATGAGCCTGGTCTGCAACGCCATGGAACATATCATCATGGAACTCATAAACAAACAAAGACATTGGTAATCTCCAAACTCTGGACCCTACCCAGTTCGGATTTGTAAAAGGCAGATCATGTCTCCTAAACCTGATTGACTTCTTTGAAGCAGTCACCAAAGCCATAGATGTGGGTAAAGTGGTTCACACAGCTTATCTAGATCTCACCAATGCTTTCGACACCAATCCCCACTCTGGAATTATAGATAAGCTCATTAAACTAGGTATAAATCCCTATGTCACAAGATGGGTTGCCAACTGGCTCACAGACAGAACCCACTCTGTGAAAGTAGCAGACTCCAAATCCGACTTCAGACCAGTGACAAGTGGAGTACCACAGGGTTCAGTCCTGGGTCCTCTCCTGTTTGGTATCGACTTCTCTGAAGTACAGGCTAACACAGAAGGTCTTTGGTTAACAAAGTTTGCAGATGACTGCAAACTAGGAGCCATAATCGAAACTCCTAACGATGTGGACATAATACAAAAGGGCCTCACTGAGACAGATACCTGGTGTCAAAGCCATGGCCTGAAGCTCAATGCCAAAAAGTGTATTGTCATCCCCTTTGGAAAAAACTCTCTACCCATGAACTACCACATAGCTGGTAGTCTACATAATGCCGAAAATGTGATAAGAAACCTTGGGACACAGGTGGACAGTAGTCTCTCCTTTGATAATCACATCACCACAGTGGTCAGGAAATCCTTCTACATGGCTCACCTCATCACAAACGGTTTCTCATCCAGAAAAAAAGAGGTCATTGTTCCCCTCTACTCATCACTCATTAGACCCATTATAGAGTACAATGCCCCTTTTGGTGTGTACCTCACAAGACATCTACAACAACTGGAAAGGCCACAGAAATACCTCACAAAGTAAATTACTGGCCTCAAACAGATACCCTACGCAGACCGTCTCAAAAAACTCCAGCTTTACTCCGTCACATATCGCCTACTCAGAGGCAATCTCTGCCTAACATACAAAGCTATGTCAAACCCAGAGCTGTTGGACATGCTCCACTTAAAGAAATCCCAATCCCTCTGAGCTACACACTCTAGGGACCTAAACCTTGTCACCACAATAAACAGAACATGCTGGAAGGATAGATTCTTGTCCCAGAGACTTCCCATACTCTGGAACAGAATACCGATCTATGTCAAACAGAGCTCCACATTAGCACTCTTCAAGAAAAATCTTGATGATTGGATGGGAAATAGAAAATTCATCCCAGGAATCACTTCTGTGGCCCTGCTCGACAGGGGAACAGGAAAATAATTTTCTTGGGTGGCGAAAGCCAGGGTACATTTTTGGCTAGGCTTATATAGGCCCTAGGGCCAATAGCCTAGTACCTACCTATGAACCTATGAACCTAAAACTTTTTCAGATGATACAAGAATGTCATTTGGTTTTGATAAGTGTGCAAAAGCAACCTTTAAAGCAGGAAAACTGTAGCAACAGGAAAACATCAGTTTGGAACAAGAATGTGATATTAAAGAACTTGAGCAAGAGGGAGTGTATAAATATTTGGGAATTGATCAAGGATCAACAATAAAACATGAAAAAATGTGAATAAAACTTAGTAAGGAGTACTTCAGAAGACTTAAATTAATCCTGAGAACAGCACTGACATCTATGAACAAGATCCAAGCTATAAATCAATTTGCTCTTCCTTTCCTAACTTACAACTTTGGAGTGACTGACTGGCCCCAAAACATGTTGGATAGATTAAATAGGAAAACAAGAAGGATTATTTATGCTCACCAAATGATTTATAAAAATCAGTGCATACCAAGGTTATATATTCCCGGGCCTCCTTGAAATTGATTACGTGTAGATCTCCAATTGTGGGACTCCACACATATCTGTTGACCTCACAAGTTCCAAACATAGTGAAAGTTTTGAAACATGAGGAGAATAAATCTAAGATGACTTCTCTGCTTAATTTAGCAGAAGCATATCAACATCAAACAGGAATGGAAATCAAACCAGAAGTAGATAAAAATCAGGCAGGAACTAAATGTACCAAAAAAAAAACAAAAAAGAAAGACTATAAGGTGAAGGATCAGATGAGAAGGCAAGAAATGTGGAAAATGCGTAAATATAGTAGCAAGTATAGCAAACTTCTGAAAGAGCCTCATGTTGATCAAGAACAAATGCAGGAATGGTTAAGGAGAGGCAAATTCAAACCAAGAAATGAAAGGTTAATATCGGTGGCCCAGAATAGTGGGCTGCGTATATGCTGGGTTACAAAATCCATTGAACATGTGGGGGAAACAGACAAATGTAGGTTTTGTAAAACTGAACTGGAAATAGTAGCACACCTCATCGCTAGTTGTGATATACTAATAGTTGTGATATACTAATGGCAGAAGGACTGTATACTGAAAGGAATAATAATGTGGCAAGATTGTCACACTGGTGATTGTGCAAACATTATGGCAGCAAAGTGGCTGAGAAACACTGGAAACATGAGACACAAAGCATCATAGAAAATGACGTTTATACCACATGGGATCACCCATTACCAACAGTTCAAAAGATAGATGCTACAAAACCAAATACAGTGGTCCAAGAAAAGAAGACAAAAGTAGCATTGATCCTTGAAATCGCCACACCCAGTGACTACAGTGTGTTGCGTACAGAGACACACAAAGTCATAAAATATCAGGATTTACAGACAGAAATGAGAGTAATGTGGAAGAAAGATACCGAGGCAGTTCCAATAGTAGTAGGAGAAATGGGTCTTATAAAAAGGAATCTACAATCATATTTAGATATGTTACCAATCCATGTAACCCTGTATGAATTGCAGAAGGAGTCATTACTGGGCACATTGCAGGTGCTGCGAAGAGCACTCCTGGTTGACATCAAAGATTGAAAAAATACTAATTTAATAAACTTTAATCATACTTTGACTTAGGAATGGGGTCCATTCCCATCATGGTATTAGAAACGCAAAAAGACTTGGAGAAATTAAAAAAGGGTGGACAATTACCTATTAATACCTTTCATATCTTTACTCTTCCTTCTTTGCTCACTTGCTTACTTCTATCAATTTCTCTCCCTTGGTTTTCCATCTTTATATACAATAAGCCTGCTCTTCACTCACTTTTTATGTCAATTCCTGTTTGTGTTACACTAATTTACCTTTAATTTCTCTATAAACTGGCTAAAATTTCTTTAACTATTAAAACATCGTATAACTTGCATCTCTTCTTAACCGATATGTTCATACACTGTATAATTTGGTTTAATTGTTTAAACTGTATTTATTGTTTGTATTATTGTTTAACACTGTAAAATTCTTACTCTTAAACTGTTTTGTAATTCTTTTCAGATTTTCTTCCCAGGCCACCTCTGAAAATGGGCTCCTACCCACTTGGACTTTTCCAGCAATCAAATGCCAATAAATAAACAAAACATCCACAATTAAATAATGCAAGAACAGCAAACAGACCAACAAAAAAGTCTTGATAAATTTATCTGCCATCCTGCTGCTCAACAATGTTATTTGTCAGTAAAACTGATAAATAATAATCCATGATATGGCAACACTAGAAAACATACTTCTCTGAACTTTTCAGAACAAGAAATCTGGACAAAGCTGAAATTAATGACTAGAGCTGGATGACCCCCCCCCCCAAAAAATGTGATGGATGTTAAATATTGCTTTTATAAACTTACAAAGTTACTAGAATAACAGGTCTTGTGTTAGCATGCAGTTTCTGACACTGAAATGCATGCTGTTAATTAGTTACTGCAATAGACAGTGATCTTCCAGAAAACACAAATCTAGTGAGGTAAATACTGAAAGTATAAGTAAAAAATCTGGATGTTCTGTGAAAATCTGGACAGTTGGGGCATGTGCTGGAAAGCAAAAAAGTGTCTTTTAAAAATCGGAAGAATGGGACTTCTGCATGTGCACATAACATAAACTTGAGATAATCACTAAGATCTAAAGGACTGAGCTAGTGATCTGTAAATGCTGATTCAGCTAGCAGCTACCCACATGTCTAAAAGACTGGTTATTGTCCTTCATAAAAATGCACGTCCTGACTTGTGTGCAGTAAATAATCTGATCAGATTGCCAGTTCCGTAAATAAACGGTCTGATTGCCGGTTCCGTAAGATCGGTAACGCTTATGCTTTTGTTGCTGCCCTTCTATTAGTACTTCTTTCACATAAAAAGTTGTTGCCAGACAGTTAAAAGACTAGATTATTTAATTCAACAAATGAGGTGAGCTGAAATGTTTATTATGCAAGACATCAGCCGAATGCTACTGATTGGAGGTGCAAGTTACAGTAGCATTCAATCACTGGCATTTACAACAACGAAGCATTCAGAAAAGGAGACTGACAAGACTTGCCAGTTATGTGTACACTGATGTCCTTGCTGGAGATGTACATTTAGGAAAGCATAGCACTTATGACAAGCACAATTGCAAAGCCGTTTTCATTTCAGTGTAACTAGTGCTTGCCGTAAGTGCTAAGTTTTTCCACCATGCTGGTTTGAATGTTATCATCTGTACTCCCTACTTGTACTGGATGACAGCGATCACATACTTAAAGCAGGCTTAAGCAGTACTGTTTGAAAGAGGGGAACACAAATGCTGGTATTTTTTCCTCTGGGAGCAAAAACTGTACTGGATTTACACACCTTTTAAAGGAAGTTGATGCTGTGGGTGGGAATGTAGTTACATCATGTACAATGCCACAAAGGGGGAGATGATTAGCTAAGTGGGTGTCAATGTTTTAGCTTCGGTCCGAAGCAAGAAACTGATTTTTTAAATGAGACGGTGTCCCTTTAAAAGAATGCCTGCGGATTAATTTGTGTACCTCCTGGGAGCCATTATTATTTACATACAAATTTAAAGCAAGAGTGAGTCTCACTTAAGTGAAATCTGATTACTTGACAATGTCTAAAATATGCTATTATGTGAGGTGGATGCTCCTTTTGAGTACATGTCTTTAAGTTGTCCTAGTTGAGTGAATGCCCTAGATAATTAGTTGCTTGTATGTGGGTCTGCAGTTCTAAGAGTTGAGTCATCGGAGATAAATATGTGTGATTGTATCTCTCTCTCTCCTATGGGAGTGGAAATGCTATTCAGAAGTGAAGAGACATATGAGAGAACAGTTTTAGTGGCACACCAGGTTGTGATTTGTTTGATGTCTACTGTCATGCAAAGCAGACTACACAGTTGAATCTAGCCAAGCTGGAAATGTGAGACTCTAGTCCACTGTAGGGGGGATGGGAGGAGTAACTTGGCCTGGAAATGAAACTTGAAAAACTGCTCCTTGTGAAAAGTTTTTTTTATCTCAGTAATTTGTTCACACTTTTGCAAGCTCCTTTCAGAGAATATGTAGTACATCAGTAGGAACAACATTTGTAAAACCCGGTGCATACCAGTCAATGACACATGAGCTGCAGACTCACAAACTTGGCAGTTTTTTCAGATGTTCCATTCTTAGTGAATGGAAGTCTAGTCTGACAGCAAACTGTAGGGCTATTTATTCTCACAATCTGTGCATTATTGGTCAGATTTAGCTTTCCAAAGGAATCACAATGTCTGCTCCCACAAGGGCAGACAAGAGTAAAAAAATAAATAAATAAGTACAATTAGGAATGAGTACTTATTTTGCTGCAGGCTGTTTTGGGAGGTACAGTAAATCATGGCAAGATAAAAAAAAAAGAAGTTATGTTCTTACCATAACATTTCATCTCTGTTGTTCATCTTCATTCATTCATTACTGATGGGGTGTCAGTTCCATCCTCAGAACCGAGTCGGCCTTATAACAAGCTCGTGCCAGCCAAAAAACTCTTGAGCTAAGCTTTACCCATAGTGCCCCTCTCCCTGTTACCTCAGATTGATTTTGCCCATGATAAAGAAAGCAGAGGCTTTTTCTGAGTAGGTCCCCTAATGTGGGATTTGGACCAAATCCGAATCTCCAGGAGCCCCTTGGAGGGGGAAGGAAGGTGGTATGTAATGAATGAATGAAGATGAACAACACAAATGAAACGTTATGGTAAGAACATAACTTCTTTATCTGATGTTGTTAATCTTCATTCATTCCTTACTGATGGGACAGAATCCCTAGCTACTTTATGCCCTGGGAGGCCCTTATGGAAGGATGTTCCTGAGTACCACTGAACCAAAGGATGCTCTCCCCCTGGAGACCAAATCCAATTTGTAATGAGTGATAAAGGTATGAGGTGTACCCCAAGATGCGGCTGCACAGATATCATCCACTGAAGCCTTTGAATGAAAAGAAACAGAAGTCGACACTGATCTGGTGAAGTGTGCTTTGACTTTGCTCGGTAGTGGAATTTTATTATGTTGGTAGACCAAGGATATACAGTTTCTCAACCACTTAGATAAGGTCACTTTAGTAACAGAGTTTCCCAATTTAGGGCCTGAATAAGAAACAAACAACTGGTCTGATTTACATACTGATTTAGTTCTGCCCAGATAAAATCATAATTGTCTATGTACATCTAGCAAATGAAGGCAGTATGCTCCTTTATTTGAATAGTTAGGAAAAAAGACTGGCAGGTCAATTGTCTGGTTAATTGTCAATTCTGAAATAACTTTGGGCAGGAAGGAAGGGTTAGTCTGGAGTGATACTCTGTCCTTATGAAAGACCATGTAAGGGCGTTACATAAGGCCTGAAGCTCGGATATGCATCTTGCTGAGGTGATTGCTACTAAAAATAGTGATTTCCAGGATAAGAACTTATATCACAAGTGGCAGCAGGTTCAAAAGGTGATCGTGTCAGAGATTTCAGTACTAGTGTTAAACTCCAAGGTTCGATCAGTTCTTTGAAAGGTGGTCTGATATGTGATACCCCTTTCAAGAAGGTTTTACAGAGACGATGGGAGATTAAGGATGAGTCTTGGAATCCATTATGGAAGTTTGAGATAGCAGCCAAATGTACTCGAATGGTGGAGGCTGCTGCTCCTGAATGAAGAAGACCTGACAGATAATCCAAAACCACACTAACACAAACTAACACACTAACTGAACAATGATCTAATTCTCTTTGCTGGGACCATATAAAGAATCTCTTCCACTTGCTAAGATAGATTTTCTTGGTGGATGGTTTATGTGAAGCCAGAAGGATATGGAGGTAAGGTTATTCTGCCTGGCGATTACTGGAAGTGGAGAAACCATGCTGTCAGCTTGAGACTGGATATGTCTGGGTGAGTCAACCAGAATTCACAATTGGTATACTAAGTGAGGCCAAAGGAAGGGAAACCAAACTTGTCGGGGCCAATAGGGAGCAATGAGGATTACTCTGCTTCTCAGCTGAAGGGCCTTCTTTAGAAACTGAGGAATCAGGGGAAGGGGAGGGAAAGCATACAGAAGTCCCGTGGGCCAATCATGTATCAGAGCATCCCTCAGGGACTCCCCCCTGTGGGGGAATTAGGGCACAATAGCTGCTGCATTTGTGATTTGCTGGGGAGGCAAATAGGTCACAGCAAGGCTGGCCCCAGCAGGTGAAGATTTTCGCCGCAATGAATGCATTGAGGAAATACTTGTTAGGCAGTACAGTACATCTACTCAGCTTCTCTGCAATCACATTGGAAATCCCAGGAATATGCGTTGCAGTCAGAAAGCAGCTAGAAGCTATTGCCCATTGCCAAATTCTCATCGCCTCTCAACACAACGGGTAGGACTTGGTTCCCCCTTGTTTGTTGATGTACCAGACTATTGACATGTTTGTCAGACTGGATAGCAACTGTCCCTGAAGGGAGGACAGACTGGAATGCTTGCAACGCTAGAAGCACTGCCCTCAGTTCTAGAACACTGATATGCAGATAGACCGCTACATCTGACCACGTGCCTTGGAATGTCTTTCCCTGAAAGACTCCCCCAACCTATCAGGGAAGCATCCGTGTTTACTATGGCCCTGGGTTGAGATGGAGAGAAAGGGCAACTCCATAAGTCTTTCTCTGGCTTCATCCAGCACATTAAATCTTGTTTGCATCTTTTTGTTATGCGGATTTGAAAAGACACAGGATGATGCAAAGGCTACCACTGCATCAGTAGGAGCCACTGGAGAAGCCTCATGTGTAGTCTTGGTAGAGGAACTGTTGTAACTGATGCTGCCTTTGATCCCAGAAGTTGGAGGACCACCCAATCTGAAACTTGGTCTTGAGAGAGTATCACCCGGAGATGGGACCTTAGCTTTTCCAGTCTGAGATCTGGGAGGGAGACCAGGCAAGATTGGGTATTGAAAGTTAAATTCCAAGGTTTGAGAAGGAGTCAGCTTGCATTTCTCCCTATTTATAGAGATTCCTAGGTATTCTGCCAGTGTTAGAGTGTAGTTTAGAGCTGTCACCAGTAGACACTTGGTGGGGGCGTTAAGGAGCCAATCATCTAAGTACGGAAACACCCAGAATCCTTGCAGTCTCAAGTGAGCTGTTACCACTGCCATGCATTTGGTGAACTCTCTGGGGCTGTAGAGAGTCCAAAGGGCAGTGCCCAGAATTGTTAATGATTGGCTCACAGCTGGAAGTGAAGGAATCTTCTGGAGCATTTGTCCATTTTTATGTGGTAATGTGCATCCTGAAGCTCTATTGAGCACATCCAATTGTCTTTCTCCAGAAAGGGGAGGATAGACTGAACCATGACCATCCAGAATTTTGTTTGGTTGACAAATTTGTTCAGAATGCTGAGATCCAAAATTGGTCTCCAGTCCCCTGTCTTTTTTGGCACTAAAAAGAATCTTGAGTAGAATCCAGATCCTATTTGATCTGGTGGGACTACTTGGATGACTCTTTTTTGAGACAGCTTTCTTATCTCTTGAGTTGCTGCTTCCCTTTGACTGGGTGGAATGTTGGGAATTTGTCTTGATGACTTTGGGTAAATAATGAATGGAATGTGATAACCTCTGACTATGATCTTCTGCACCCAAGAATCTGTGGTTACTGTTAGCCAGGCAGGGTGGTGCAGAGAGAAATGTCCCTCGACTGCTTCCAGAGAAAAACAATCGGGCCACTCTTCAGGAGCACTGGTAGGGCTACCCAGAGAAGGAATCCCTGGACCCCTGGTTACACAGGCCCCCTCTGCCTCTGTAGGGGTGTCTTCCAGAAGAGTTACCCCCCCCTCTGCCTTGGGGAGTAAATTCACCACGTTTCATGGAAAGGAACCTGGGATTTCTTGTGCCACATCTTTCCACTCCTCTGATTCCTAGAGTAAGATCATTGGGGGGTGGAAAAATGTATGCCCACAGCACACAGGGTCTTGCCATCCTTTTCACACCTGACTAAAATGTCTTTCACTTTTGGGTCACAAAGGGAAGAAGCTTCCACTGGAGTGTTAAGAAAAGAAGAAGAGGGTGACAACTGGTAGTTTCACTGTCACAGCTTAACCATTTCTGTGTTTTTAAACAATTCTATTTGTTTCGTGTGGAATAAATCTTGTGTTTAAGCAGAGGTGGTTGTACACCTGTG
Source organism: Protopterus annectens (assembly GCF_019279795.1). Taxonomy (NCBI): domain Eukaryota; kingdom Metazoa; phylum Chordata; order Ceratodontiformes; family Protopteridae; genus Protopterus; species Protopterus annectens. Next base: position 1,901,659,233 of record NC_056735.1, read on the forward strand.
GGAGTGTTACGAAAGGAAGACTTAAAAAGGTCCACAAAGTCACAAAGGCACATCCAGGCATAATGTCTCATGACAATGCCTGAACCCACAGGTCTGGCCACCCCTTCAGTAGTGTGAGAAATTAACCGCATGGATGAGTTGACTATGGATTCCAGGGTCGCAAGCTGCGAGGCAACTTTGTCACGTACCTCATCAGAGACTGCTCCTGCTAAGGTTTCTGACAGTTCCAAGACTAGGTCTCTCTGAAGCCTAGTAAAATGTGCCAAATAGTTCAAAGACCGAATGGCAAAGGTAGATGAGGCAAACACTCGCTTCCCTAACCACCTCTCTGTCCACCGCCCAAGACTCTCTGTTTGGAGGACGGAAAGTCTGGCTCTCCTTGGCGAGCTCTTTCCTAGTGGCCGCCACCACCACCATAGCATCTACTGGTAGGCCCTTGGACCAGTGTGGACTTTCCTCAGGTGGGGATAACATTTTGCCTGGTCTGTGTGGATTGGTTCAATGGTATTAGGACTCTTCCATGCGTGCTGCACAATGAGTTGGACTAGCTTGTCTGCAGGTGGGGTCACCCAGGAAGTAGAGAGTCAAGAACAAAAAGCCTGCAAGAATACGGACTCCTCGGAGAAAGGGTTGGTGGACTTCCAATCTCCCCACTGCTTCATGATTTCCAGTATGTCTCCAAAGGAGACATCCTCAGGGGGCGACTGTGGGGAGTCACATCTTCATCATAGTCTGTATCTTTGGTGAGGGACTCCTCAGGGGAGTCCATGTGCTTCCTCTTGCATGTCCTCTTATGTGGTACTTCTTCAGTGGGGGCTTCTGATGAGGACTCCGAAGAGGGGGCATCCTGTGGTAGGGTATCTTGAGACTCTTGTGCTCAAAGTCCCGATGCGATGGCCTGTGTCAGCTGTGGTTCAGAGGGAGGATATATCTGGAATTCCAATGCCAACAGTTTGCCTACAGTGGAAGGGCCCTCTCCATCATTTGGAAAGCTGGCCCACCTGAAGAGGGATGAGAGCCTGGAACCAAGAAGGACAACCTCAGAACTGGTGTCACACCCCATTCCAATGGGCCCACTTCCAAGGAAGGAGCCTGAAGAGGACTCAGTATGGTCAGGACTCCCAGAACTGTAGCAGACATTGTCATAGAAAGAATAGATGGCGTACTAGGGGTCATGGTGCCTGCAGTCCAGTCACAATCCTGAGGATAGCTTGGCTCCGACTGAGGTGAAGACCAAAGGGTCGGCTCTGGAACCATGGTGAGATCCACCAGTGGAACCAAAGAAGTGAGAACCAAAAGAGGTGTCAGTGCTAAGTGCTTCAATGCCTGCAAGGAGGTCAAAGGAGGAGAATTTGTTGGAGTCCATGGAGAAAGACTCTGAACTCCAGATGGGAGGGGAGTTCTGGAAGGTATTGGAATCTCTCTGGCCATCAGCAGCTGATCCGCAAGATGCACCATGTCCAATTCCGAGAGGGTCCTGGCAGATTGGGTCAATATCCCTGATGGGAAATCAAGCCATGCCAAAAAAGGGCTATACTGCTGCCCAAAGAAAGGATCCACCATGGATGAGTATTGGGTCCAAGTAGACTGTCCTATCGGCACTGTGGTCTCAAGACCAGTAACATGTATGGGGTGGGGGAAAGTGTCCAGTCCTGGATTAGTTATTGTTGGTGCCGAATAGGGTGGAACAGAAATTGGCAGTGCAGTTGGTGCCATAGAAATTCTTAGTGCTGTGGCTGGTGCTGGGGTCAAAATTATTGAAGACGGCACCAAAGTGGAAACATGTAGCTTCGGTGCCAAAGATAGTGCTGTGGAAGGTGGTTGAGGTCCTGGAGCCAAAGTGGTCGGTATCAATTTGTGTATTTTTGGTTTTGGTTCAGACTTCCTATCATCAGAGGGTGAGGAGGAACAGAGTGAGATCTTTTGTGTTCTCTCTTCAGAGAAGATGAGCCCTTTGACCAAGAAATAGCCTCTGAGAAAGATGTTTCTAAAAGGCCCTTAAATATCAACTTGTTCTTCCTCTCATTTAGGGTACTACAGCTGAACCCTTTACATATGTTACAAGGAGGCTGAACAAATAGGTGTGGGTCACCCAGACAATATACACATGAAACATGGGTATCAGAATTAGGCATTTTGCGACCACATTGGTTGCATTGCTTAAAACCTGTTGTCCCCTTTTTTTCTTTGACATGGTGGAAAACAAATAATGCAAGAAAAATGTCTCCAGGAGGCAGACTATGGTGGATCCAACGCACTTCAAGTTCAGTTTTTGGTTCCCAATTCAAGAATGCAACAGCAAAATGTAACAGCAAAGGCACGAACAACTCCACTTCAGTAAAACCAGCACTGCTTTATTCAGACCACACAAGCGCTTTCACTACTGCTTCTTCAGGTGTATAAAAAAGATCACATTACCACCTGCTTAAATACTCTATTAAAAGCACATGACCAATTCATCTTAAAGATAGAACAACTCTTAAAAACTTGTAAGCTTAAAAAGTATAACTCACTTAATTAAAAACTGCATGACTTAATACAAATAAGTTACTAAGAATGAACATACACAATATATGTACAAAATGCATGCATGTAATAAATATATACGCATAAATATGTATGAACTAATATAAGCAAAAAATGTGTATACATACAAACATGTAAATACATATGAACAAGCATAATTATGATATATTTAACATACTATATTACCTACGTAATCTCCTTTTCCTTAGGGTTGGTTTCACTGGCATATTCTCATTCAAGCCATGCCCATAAGTTGCCCTCAACATGACGATCCACCTGGCTTCTAACTCTTCTGTCCTCTCTCTGACATCACTGTATCTAATGCTCTCCAAAACTTTAGAAATAACCATGAATCTAAAATTATGATTTATGCCTTTGTCCATGGTGTGTTTGGACAACGCTATATAATATAGTATAGTATGTTCCATGTGGAGTGTTCATCTCGCCTTTGTTCTTACACATGGGTTTGGAGCCGATCCTCGGCTCTGAGTCGGCCGCATAGCAAAGCTCTGCATCTTAGAGAAGCTCGAGATCAGGCTATATCCCACAATCCTCCCTGCCATTACTCAGATCTAGTTTGCAAGTAAACCAGACCAGCCAAAAACCTCAGGTGCTAAGGCTACACACTGCCACAGAACTCAGAGACACTCTCTCAATTAACAAATTAACTAAGGGTAGTGAAATGTACCCCATGAGGCAAGAAACAATATACCCGGAAGGGGTTAAGGCATTTCGACCAGACTCTAGTCCTACTCGTTCTTCCAAACATGTGAGGGAGGGAAGGGAGGGAATGTAAGAACAAAGGCGAGATGAACACTCCACATGGAATGTTATGGTAAGAACATAACTTCTTTATGTGAGAGTGTTCAATCTCGCCGTTTGTTCTTACACACGGGTAGCGTCCCTAGCTCCATCACCCTGAGTGACTCATGGAAGAACGTTCCTAAGCACAGTGGAACCAAAAGATGTCCTGTCTTTGGAGGCTTTGTCAACCCTATAATGAGCGATCAAAGTATGTGGTTTAGACCACATGGCTGCTGCACAAATCGTGTCCAAAGGCAGACGAGCTGCATGAGCCAAAGAAGTGGAAACGGATCTGGTAGAATGGCCCTTAGGTTTGGCAGGCAAGGCCTGATTTGACTTAGAATATACAAAGGCTATACAATCAGTAAGCCATTTAGATAGTGTACGTTTTGTAACTGCCATGCCCTTTTTATTGTCTGCAAACGTGACAAAAAGCTGATCTGTTTTCCTGTAATCTTTAGTCCTATCCAAATAAAATCTTAGTTGTCTGTGGACATCCAACTTGTGCAGCATATACTCCAACTTGCTGGTATGGTTCTTGAAAAAGGTAGGGAGTTCTATGGACTGGTTAGTATTCGTGACAGAACATACCTTAGGAAGGAAAGACGGATTTGTTCGCAAGGAGACTCTATCTGGGTGGAAAATTAAGTAAGGCGGCCTGACTGATAGTGCTTGCAGCTCTGAAACTCTTCGAGCTGAAGTAACAGCTATGAGAAAAAGTGTCTTCCACGACAAGAACTTCAGGAGGCAAGATGAGGCTGGTTCAAAGGGTGGCAACATTAGTTGTGACAATAACAAATTTAAATTCCATGGGAATAAAGGGTCTCTGACGGGTGGTCGAAGATGGAAGGATCCTTTCATAAAAGCCTTACAAAGCCTGTGGGACATAATAGGAGAACCGTCCTCACCAACATGGTAGCTGGATATGGCCGCCAACTGTACTCTTAGTGTGGAAGTAGAGGCTCCTTTGTGAAAAAGGATAGATAGAAATTCTAGAACTTTATGTAAAGGAGCTACTAGGGGGTCCAAGTGTTGGTTAGATGCCCAGTATACAAAGCGTTTCCATTTACTCCTGTAGAGTTTTGTAGTGGAAGCTTTATGAGAGGCAACCAGAATGCGTTGAACTGCCGGAGAAAGTAGATCAGACCTGGCTAGGCAGGGAAGTGGAGCAGCCAAGCTGCTAGTTTGAGGGATAGAAGAGACGGGTGAGGAACTCCCGACGAATGGGTCAGTACATCTGGTACTGGGTCCAGGATCCACGGTTCCTCTGTTTGATGGGCTTGAAGAAAGGGGAACCATATCTGTCGAGGTCAGAATGGGGCTATGAGTATAATTGTCCTTTCCAGGTTCCTGGCTTTCTGAAGAAATTTGGGAATCAAGGGGGTAGGTGGAAATGCATATAGGAGACCCGGGGGCCAATCGTGTATCAGTGCATCCCTGGGGACATCCCCCGGAGGGGGTAGAAGGGTAAAATAGCTACTGCATTTGGTATTCATCGGGGAAGCAAATAGATCGCAGCAAGGCTGGCCCCATCTGCGGAAAATTCTTTCCGCTACCTGTGGATTGAGGGACCACTCATGAGGTAACAGGATGGCTCTGCTCAATCTGTCCGCAATGACGTTGGATGACCCCGGGATGTGCCTTGCTATCAGAAAGCGACCCGTGGACTCTGCCCATTGCCAAATTCTCATGGCCTCTCTGCATAATGGGTAAGATCTGGCTCCCCCCTGTTTGTTTATGCACCAGACTACAGACATGTTGTCTGTCTGAACTGCTACTGTTCCTAGCGTTAGGAGGGTTTGAAAGTGATGCAACGCCAGGAACACCGCCCTCATTTCCAGAACATTTATGTGCAGGTTGTACTCCATGTTGGACCATTCCCCTTGGACTGTTCTTACCTGAAATAGTCCCCCCCACCCTATCAGAGAAGTGTCCGTGGTTATCGTGGCCGTCGGATTGGGTAGAACAAATGGACGACCCATAGTGAGATCCTGACTGTACACCCACCATGAGAGGTCTCATTTTCAAGAATCTGTTATCAGAATCTCGTGCGCTAGGGGTAACTGCTGAAATGACCACTGCGTGAACAGCAGCCATTGGAGGAGCCTCATGTGCAATCTCCCCATAGGAACTGCAATCAGGGATGCTGCCATGAGTCCCAAAACCTTCAACACTAGTTTGGCCGGGGCTTTCCTGCTTTGCAGTAGAAGAAGAACCTGTTCCTTGAGGGATGAAGCCCTTATTGGAGGGAGCTTTACCAGTGTTAAACGTGTATCTAGGTCTGCTCCGATGAATGAAATATGCTGTGAGGGCAATAAGGCAGATTTTTCGAAGTTTATGGAAATCCCTAGGTGGGAACAAAGGTTGACTGTGTAGTCTCTGGCTTGTATGAGGCAACGCTCGGTGGTGGCGGTGAGGAGCCAGTCGTCCAGATAGGGAAACACCCGGCATCCTAGATGTCTCAAGTGAGACGCTACCACTGCCATGTATTTGGTGAATACCCTGGGGGCTGAGGTGAGCCCAAAGGGCAGGGCTCGAAATTGAAAGTGACTGGCTCCCAGCCGGAAGCGCAGGTGATCTCTGGACGGTCTGGCCATTTTGATGTGGTAGTACGCGTCCTTGAGATCTATCAAGCACATCCAGCTGTCTTTCTGTAAAAATGAAAGGATCGATTGAAGCGTGACCATCCGGAACTTTTCCTTCTTCACGAAGGTGTTGAGATTGCTGAGATCCAAAATCGGTCTCCAGTCCCCTGTCTTTTTTGGAACTAAAAAGAACCTTGAGTAAGTTCCGGATCCTCTTTGGTCCGCCGGGACTGGTTGGATGACTCTTTTTTCGAGCAGCTTTGAAATTTCTATTGCTGCTGGGCCTCGCAGATGGGGTGGCACATCTGGAAACCTTCTTTGTTGGGGTGGAGTTGATATGAAGGGGATTTTGTATCCTCTGGTTACAATGCTTTTTACCCAAGAGTCCGAGGTAAGAGTTAGCCAGGCCTGTGGGTATAAAGCGACCCCCGACTGCCTCCAGAGCAGGACAGTCGGGCCCCCGTTCAGGAGTGCTGGAAAGGCTTACCAGGGACAGGATCCCTGTCACCTTGGTTCTGCGGACCCCCTCTGCCACCGGGGCGACGTCTTCCATTTCTACCCCCCCTCTGCCTCTGGGGGGGGCATCACTCTGTGTGGCCTGGAAAGATCCCTGAATTTTACGGAACCACATTTTTCCGCCTCGTTGCCCTTTGGGGTACGGTCTAGTTGGAGCGGAAAAGCGGACTCCGACAGCAGACAGAGTCTTTCCTTCTTGCTCACACCGAGTTAGTGTCTCCTTCACTTTGGGCCCAAAGAGAGTGGCACCATCAAAGGGGGCGTTGGCGAAGGAAGACTTGAAGGCTTCCGCAAATGAGCACAGCCGCATCCAGGATTGCCTTCGTAGAGCAATCGCTGAAGCTGCAGCTCTACTCGTTCCTTTAGCTGCATACGAGATGAGCCTCATGGATGAGTTCACTATGGAGGTAAGGGTGTTAAGCTGTGCTGTTACCTTATCTGAAACAGCAGCATCTGTGTTACCCTGGAAGGTATCTCCCAGCTCCTTGATGAGATCCCTCTGCAAACGTGTAAAATGTGTCAAATAGTTTAGCAAACGCATGGAAAAAGTCGCTGAACTAAAAACGCGCTTCCCATATCTGTCCATAGTCCTAGAATCCTTATTAGGAGGATGAACAGAAGAGGAAGACTCAGACATCTCCTTTTTAGTGGCTGCCGCCACCACCATAGCGTCAACCGGAACTCCCTTGGTGAGATAAACCTTGTCCTGGGGGGGTGGTGATAAATTTGCTCGATTTTCGAGGGACCGGTTCCACTGTGTCCAGTGTCTCCCACGCCCTTAGAGAAATTAAATCCATTAACTCATCAAAGGGTGGAGTAACCCAGGAGGTAGAAGGATGAGCACCAAAAGCCTTCAGCAGCACCGACTCATCCTCAGTGGGGGCTAGGGACTGCCAATCACCCCTCTGTTTTAAGATCTCCAAGATGTTCGCAAATGAGACATCCTCAGAGGGGGATTTTGGGGACCCCTCTGCCTCATCCAAGTCAGTGTCAGATGTTAGAGATTCCTGCGGGGAATCTAAGTGCCTCCTCTTGCACAGTCTTTTCCTCGGAACCTCATCGGAGGGGACTTCCGGTGAGGCCTCCGAGGAACAGGGGGCACCCTCTGGGGGTGGCTGAGGCAATAGTGCTCTATGCTTTGGATGGGTCGTGGGGGCAGAAACAGAGAGCAGCCCCTTAGGGGAGGGAGAAGATGCCTCCGATGAAGTGGTTGTCTGTGCAGACAAAACCTTCCTCATAAGGTCAAAAACCCCTGAAACCCGGGCCGAGGACTCCTCCGGTTCCGAAGAACATGGAAGCATCCCAGACACGGGGGCCATGGGCCCTGACCCCGAGGACGGAGCCGAGCCAATCTGCGCCGAGGCCCCGAGAGGGAGAGTCGGCACCGAAAGGTCGGTACGACTCTCGGTCCCGGAACCGAGGAGAGATCGTCGGCTCCGCAACTCACCTACAGGTTCCGAAGAAGTCGAAGTCAATGGTGTCGATCATGCAATGGACGGTTTCGGCACCAAGGGCTCCACTATCATCGGCTCATCCTCTCCCGGCTCCGAAGACTGGATGGGTCTCAAAGGAGGACCTGTTGGAGATAAAGGGAGGCCTTCTAGTTTCGACACCAATTGGGAGGAAACTGCAATCAACTTGGAAAGGGCCGTGTTCTCCATGAGTTTCTGCACGACACGATCCACATCTGTATCGGATAATGGTCTGGAAGATTGGGTCAAAGGGGCCGAAGATGGCACCGACCGAAGAATGGACGGTGGCAGTAGCTCCGACACCGGTTCCAAGACCTGGGGCTCAGTGAAAGACAAACGTTTGACGCTCGGCCCCGAAGTCTGTGGAACCGGCGAATGAACCTTCGAAGATGAACTCGGAGCCGATGACATGGGCTCCGACATCTTCGACCCCTTCGAGGACTTAGAAGCTTGGTCCGACTTGTCCAAAGCCTCCTGGAAGGCAGGCTTAAGTAGTCCCCTATCTATAAGTTTCCTGCGTCTATCTGTTATGACCCTCCCGCTGAAGGAATGGCATATAGAGCAATCCTCTTGTAGGTGGAGAGGGCCAAGACAGTAGACGCAGGAAGTGTGGTTGTCAGTGATGGACATTTTCTGTCCACACTGACATCTTTTAAAGCCGGATTTGGCTTTCTCTGACATAATCGGTAGAAGTAAGACACTCTACTAGGAAAAATTTTAAAACATTAGCTATAATAACTAATAACTACTAAGAAAATATTTATACATATATATATATATATATATATATATATATATATATATATATATATATATTTACTTATTGCTATAAGTGGGAAAAAGGAGGTAGGCCACAAAAGGGAACCTATAAAAATATGACAGGATTAACTATAATAACACACACACACACACACACACTAGCACTATATCAAAAACTAACTTTAAGAACTCTAAGAACTTTTTAAACAAGAAAGATGAGATTCTTATCTGTAATATAACAAAAATCTCTCTGGTCCGAGCTCTCGTCGATGTGATCTGTTGCAGCGGCAAACTAGATCTGAGTAATGGCAGGGAGGATTGTGGGATATAGCCTGGTCTCGAGCTTCTCTAAGATGCAGAGCTTTGCTATGCGGCCGACTCGGAGCTGAGGATCGGCTCCGAACCCGTGTGTAAGAACAAACGGCGAGATTGAACACTCTCACATTGATAGTTATAGAACAATATGTTGTATAAAAAGATTTATAAAGTCTAGGAAATCAGAAATGCTGAAGTCATTGTTTGTTGCTTACATTAGACCCAAATTGAGTATGGAATAACAATGTTGTTCTTCTTTCGGTTTTTCCCTTTTAGGGGTCACCACAGCGGAACTCCGGTCTGCTAATGATTGGCAGTAGATTTTTACGGTGCCGAGTTGTCAGCTCGACACCCAATCTTCAACGAAGGTACGCCCATTTACGCACACCACTCGACCGCAGAGAGGACATGCAGACTCCACACAGAAGGTGCTCCTGCCGAGAATCGAATGGAAGAACCTCTTGCTGTGAGACGGCAACACTACCGCTGCACCACAGTGGCTTCACCTGAGTATGGAATAACAATATGGAAACCTTATAAGAAAACAAGCACGAGTACGGTAGATGTATGCCAAGGGCATCCATGGATGTGAAAATGTAAGTTATTATGAAAAACTAAAATATCTGAACGTTTTCAATGTCTCTTATAGATATCTATGAGGAGATTGAATTCAGGTATATAGGGCATTTACAGACTACCTCTGGGAATGTTTGGGGCTATCAAAAAGTAGTAGAGAATCATAAGACAACCTATTTAGAAGACTGTATACAGATGAAAAGTGTACTAATTGGTTCTCTGAGAGAGCAGCTGATGCATAGAACAGGCTACCAAATTACATTAAAACAAGTACTAGTTTTGATATTTTTAAGAACAGCCTGGACACTTTTTAAGGGAACAAGTGCCTTGGTATATTGGCAAGCTAGAAGAGTATTATTGCCTGTGCTTGAAATATTTGTAGTATGTATACTAGAATTAATATTTAAGAATTACAGAATTTCATATATTGGCAACAATATTTCAATGAATTAAAGAAGAACCACACCCACAGACTAAAACAAAAACATGTTTATTTCATCATGGTTTGGTGTTTTCTACATTTTAACAGCACTCTGGGACTATTTACAGGTTTTTAAATATTTGTATACGTAATCTCTGAGTCTGACCACATGGTGTCTAGCATCTTGAAATGATCCTGATTGTTTAGTCTGCCTTTAGGTATCCCATAATCCAGTGTTTGCCTGTAAAAAAATTACATCATGCAGTCCTCTTTCTTCCTAACGCTCCTGTCACTGCATTGATTTTACATGCATACACTGCAGTCTTTCAGCCAGTTAGTTTTAAGTAACATTTCATGGCGTTCAATAACTACTTAAAACACAAACAGTACAAATGCCACAGAACAGACTTCCAAAGTGCTTTTTACTGCTGCTTCTTTTTAGAATGGTTACACTGCAGTCTTTTTTGAAGCTTGAATTGTACTACTTTGACTCATCTCCCATTGCCTTCTCACCTAACTTCCCTAGCTGTCAAAGTGCTAAGGGTAATTTGAGCTGTTACCTGCTGTGATTGACAGCTCACAGCAGGAGACTTGACTCATGCACTGTTTCCCTGTTCTAGCCTTTACTTTCTTTATGGGTAGGGGAAGGACCAGGGAGCTGTGACATCACAGCATGGTTGGGTTTTTAGGACAGTCGTGGTGATGTTAGTTTGGGGAGGGAATTGGCCAGAAAACTACCTGTCTTCATTGGCCTTAATGATGCCAATGAATTGGAGACTGCAGCAAGCTTTTCCAGGATGGGATAAACGTTTTTTGACAGTAAAACTACCACAGTATGGTATGATACTGTCCTAGTGGAAAAAAAAAACAGTCAATTTAAAATACTTTAAATGCTGTATTGCTTATTCAGAGTGGAGACTGTAAATATGGAGAAAAAGGACAGAGAAGTTGAGCATTTAATAACAGAATCCTATTGTTGTCCTTTAAAAATTAAAGATGTTCACTCTCTTATACACTAATACAATCTAGATACACAAGAGTGGGTTTCTTTACATAATGTATTAACATATGCAACAGAAAAGTCTAGTGTTATCTCAAACTCAGTTTAAAAATAAACCCTCAAATATATCTTATTTAAAAAATCTATATAATAAACTAAGTACTGAAAATACAATCTGATATATATATATATATATATATATATATATATATATATATATATATATATATATATATATATACTTATACTATACAACATCAATATCAACAATACATTTCTGAAACACATTACTATTGGACATGAAACAAATTTAACTTCAGAGAATAAAATTCAGTTATTACATTCAATGAAACATACCTCATTGTCTGAATATTGGAAAATTTTCACTTGGATATTTTATATAGATGTTTTCTAACTCCCAAAAGAGTAGCTAAATTTAAAAACAATTGCTGGAGATGTCTGAAAACCTGTAATGCAGATTGGTCACATATCTTCTTTGAGTGTTCTCTTATAAAACCCTTCTGGGAAAAAGTTGAAGATCTTTTAAGAGCACTGTGGTATGGCACATGTTCACTGTCTAAAACCCTTGTGTTATTCAATGTAATTGAACCATTTAAAATGCAACATGAAAATAAATACCTACTTTGGACTATTTTGGCAGTGGCAAGAAAAACATAAAAGAACCATCTCCCCCTCAATTTGAAGACTTTTTATCCTCATTAAAGGAAACCATCTACAATGAACTTAGAATGAAAGGGATCAAAGTCTTTCTTAGGACCATCAAAAAATATCCAGGGACTGAAGTACTTTCTCTTATTGATTTATCTCAAAATTGAACTGCCTCCATTGTAGTTTAACTACAACCTTTATGTGATATTTGCTTTAAGTTCCATTGTACTATTTTGCAAGAATGTTTAGCTAGTGTCTTAGTTTATTTTACATTTTAGATATAAAGACTAAACAGGCAATATTGTACATGATACACAGTGTATATTTATTTATTTATTTATTTGACATTTGCTGACCGGGATAGTCCGACTGGACTAGTGCTCTTTTTCTGCACTGGCTCTGGGAGAAAAGCTCCACAATACAATTAAGCAAAAATTTCAGAAATTGACTTAATATAGAATAAGAATACAATAAAAATTACAGGATTGCAGTAGAGGACAAAAATATGCAATACAGTAAATATACAGTATACAGTTATAATATTTTCTTCTTCCAAGACTTACTTTATTTTTAAATGTTTACGAGTATGAATTTTATTGTAGGACTTTCAAATAAAAATGTTTCTTGGAAAAAAAAAAAACAATTGTGGGAGAAGTCAACCACCATAAGCTGAGTAATGATAAGAATCACATGGTAGTCTGAGATTGGAGACCACTGGATCTTGAGTAGCAACTGGAGAATGTGCATGTATAAGTATTCATGAGGAGCCATGACTGTAGTTGGGGCCATTAAACTTAACATCCAGAGTAGCAATACTGCTGATGGAGAAGAGTGGTTGAGAAGATGCTGACTTGAAATTCTGAGGTTTGGGTTCTGTGTGAAGGAAGGCTGACTATATATTTTGTTCTGAACAGATGACATCCAATAAATACTATGGACTGAGATGGATGAAGATTTGATATCTCATAGTTTACAGAGATGCCTAAAGGATAGGCAGAGCTCTAACAAGTAGTCCCCGGCTTTGATAAGAAACTCACTGGTTGTAACAGTGAGGAGCTAGTTGTCTAAATTTGGGAACATGTGGACCCCTCTGAGTCTCAGGTGGGCTGTGATTACTGCCATGTATTGGTGAACAACTGGGGAGCTGTGGTGTGACTGAAGGGTGTTGCTCTGAATTAATGATGAGTCCAGAAATCTTCTGGATGTCTTGTAGACATCGTGGAGCAATCTCCTGAATGTCTTGTAGACATTGTGGACATCTAATTAAGACCATCCAATAATTTGCTTTCAAGCAGGGCAAAATCAACTGTATTGGGGACAATCTGAAGGAGGTCCTTTTGATGTGAATATTTAGGCCTCGGAGGTCTAGAATGGGCTTGTGATCTTTGTTCTTCTTAGGCACTAAAACGAATCCTGAAAACACTCCACATCCTTTCTGGTTTTGAATGGCTCTTTTTTCTAAGTAAGAGAGAATTTCATTTCTGGCCTTTTTCTGTTGATGAGGTGCAATATCTGAGGGTAGCTAGGTTTGAGGAGATAGTGAATGGGAAAAGGGTATAATATAGCCTCTGGATATTCTCTATCTGACTGAAGAATCCTGTGTGATGACCATCCAAGCAGGAGGGTGAAGATATAAATGGCCCCCAACTGCCTCCCAAGGGGAATAGTTAGGCAAATCTTCAGGGATGTTGGTTCTACTTGCCCAAAAAGGATCCTCAGAATCCTTGAGTTTGCAGTCCTCAAAAACCTCTGAGTCAACATCGGCTAAATGAACTGCCTCTGCCACAGACACCCCTGTCTGGAGTCAAAGGGTTGACCCTGGGGTTTTCTGAACCATAAGGATTTGGATCCTTTCTGATTCTTATTTTAGGATCTTTGAGGGGTCTCAGATTTGACTCCTATGAAAGACACAGTCTTACCTTCTTGCTCGCACCTCAGCAATTTCTCTTTCACAGTAGGACCAAAATAATGAGGAACCATAATACAGATTCATTTGTGAAGAATGCATTGAAATTGTCCAAAAAGTCCCCCAGGTGGAGCCAGGCATGATGCTTTGGGGTAATACCTGTGCTTGCAGATCCATCAGCAGCATTATGCAGTAGCCACATGAAGACATTAGGGATATTTTAACTTATTCTTAGACTCAGACATGGGTGGCCTTCACAAAGAGTCTAAAGCTTACTATACTAAATTTCTTTAGAATTGGTTCATAAGCAAGTCATAATTTAACTCTGTCAAGGCAAACGTGCTGGAGGTGTATGCATGCTTCATTCTGTCCATCACCCAGGACTCCTTGTTGGGGCAGACAGACAACTGCTGCAGCATTGTACAGCTCTTGCTTTGTTAACTGCTGCTGCAATCATGGATTCCACCAGAGATCTTATGGACTAGTGCTGCCTACCCTTAGGGGATGGAGGATCTTGTCAAGTTTTCTGGTGGTAGCTTCAAAGGACACAGTCTCCTGTCATCCCTTCCTAGAGAACAAATCTGTTAGATGGCTGTGAGGAGCGACCACCAAGAAAGTAGAAGGCACAGAGCAATAGGCCTCAATTAACATCTCCTCTTCCTGAGAGGGAAATTCAGTGGGGTGGGATCCCCACGGTCTCATCAATTCTGGAGCTCTCCGAATGTAGAATCTTCTAGCGTGGAGAACGCACGATTATCCAAGTCAGTGTCTTATGTGACAGACTCAATAGGGGAGTCTGTGTGCCTCATCTTGCAAGTCCTCTTCCTATGAATATTGGGAGGAATCTGACTCATCCTAGGACCCAAAAAAAAACTGTGCAAGCTGTTTGAGTCTATCAGCTCTGTTCTGACCTTGGGACTCCTAATGGTGGACCTGTGTTACAGGCTGCAGAGTGCTTGGGTTGGAGCTGGTGCTGTTGGAGGCTGTGATGAATCCCTTGGGGAGAAGTCATTATTTCCTCCATAATTTCTAAATGCTAATCCCAGATCCACTAGTACAGGACAGATCTGACTCAATGCCACATGTCTCCCCACAGAAGTGGATGTAAGAGGCATCAAGGAAGAAATCTCCAATACTGACAACTCCGAGAGGTTTAAGGAAAACACTGGTACTGAAGTGTCAAAAGCCAATGTCTCTGATACTGAAAAACAACACAAAAAGCATTGGTGCCGAAGACAAAGTCGAAGGTCCAGCTTCGGGCACTTGGCCCTAAGAATCAGTCAGCATCAAATATCTCTGTATTGAGTGCATCGGATATATTAGATATGACACTGAGGTAAAAATACCAGTCAGTTCTGGATGCTCAGGCTCTGGGCGATGCCACGGCTCTGAATCTGCCTGTGCTGAAACATGGACTAGGAAAGAGATAGTTCACAGGTGATTACTAGGCAAATGACCCCATTGTTTTTAAGCTTAGCCATGATTCTCAAAGACAAGAATCAAACCCTGCACCTTGCTATCTGTAAGGTAAAAACCTTAAGCATTATACCAACCTCCAAACCAAATGGCAAGTAAGGGATATGAAGGGCCAACCTGATCTGCCCTAGATACACTGGGGGGGGGGGGGGTGAGATGACACCAATTTCAATATGTATCATCAGAAAGGCTCTCATCATGCATTTCCAATCCACAATGTGGGTACTTCTACAGGACTTAAAAATGGAGGAAAAAAGTGGAAGAAAGCCTAGAAATAAATGAAGCAGTTCTCTTTTCAAAGAATGTCTATTAGCAGAAGGCTTTGGGGGCTTGACTGGAATTACAAAGACTGGTTCTGAAGGAGGAATAGTCTGAGGAGACTATTGTTTGACTGCAAAAGCAAAAGGGGTAGGATCCAGTTTCAATGCTTTTCATACTGAGTAAGGATCATCATCATCATATATTCTCTTTTTGAGTTTGGAGTCTATGTTCTTGTTTTTGGGTTTCTTGTCCTTTTTGCCTTATCAGTATAAGGGTCTGGGAAAGAAAACCCTTTAAAATCAACTTATTTTAGCAGTCTGCTAAGGACTGTGGCCCAAAGGCTTTACAAATACAACATTCTGCAGACAGGTAATCACTCCTCAGGCACACCACACAAAGGAGGTGGGTGTCCTAAGGTGGGACTTTTGTAGCCATACTATAAGCTTGTCTAGGGTTTGTCCTGCTTATCCAAGCCTAAAACAGTCAACGGTACAATAGAAGAAAGCAAAAAACCACAGCAAACAGAACATGCAGAAATAACCACCACAATGTAAAACAAAATGAACTGCCTGAGTAAATCCTAATTCAATTAGTGAAACTACTGTAAATATTTAACAATCTACAGCTGTGTAAAATCTTACCATAGCAGTAGATGTCCCTTTTTTCACTTTTGCAGTATTCATCATATATGGGATCTCCTGCCAAGGAAAGTCCAACATCAGGCCAGTATACCAAAGCCTTTAAATCCTGCTAGCATCCCACATCAGACATATGCTCCCCATGCAGGCGTATGGCATAAAGGTGACATATGCACCCTCAATACTCAAAACATATTTGCTGCCAGCCCAAACATCACAGTTGAACATTGGTCTGAATGCCCTTCACTGAGGTGGTTTCTAGTGAGCCATTTACAGATAAGTGCCTCATAGGAGTTTATTCTTTTCCTCATTTTCTTTGTTACTTAGGGTTCCTAAGCACAGTTTCTCTGATAAACTCACTCAGACTTCTAAAGCTCAAAAGCCCCCTTTTCAGGGCAGATCTGCCTCCATCTGACATATTTTCTCTCCCTCTCCTCAGCTAGGTTCCCCTGTCTATCTGGCTTTCCCTGTCTATTCCTGACTGGCAAAAGATTATTTCAGACTCAGGTTCTGTCCATTATCCTTCACAATTATTTTATGTTTTTGGAAATCCCTTCCCACCTTCTCAGGTCTTCCTCAACCTCCTCCAGACCAACGTCCTCATTTCTTTACAGTTCTGTAGTAGCTATTGGATCAGGGCACCATCAAACCCCCTACAGAATCCCAAGGAACAACAGGGATTTACGTATGAATGTTTCTGGTTCCCAGAAAATAGGGATCATGGAGGCCTGTTCAAGACCTCTCCTTTCTCAACATTTTTCTAAAGATTCCTTCCTTCTGAATGTTTGGCCTGCAGACACTGTTTCTTCTCTTACTTTCACAGGCCTTTCTCATCTCCCTAGACCTAAAGGACACCTATCTTTATATTCTCATTCAGTCTCTATTCAGGAAGTTTTTACATTTCTCTGTTTTGCTCTCTGGTCAGTCTATGGCACCAAGGGTATTTACCAAATGTCTGATGCCTATCATAGCCTTTTGCAGGATTCAGGCAATCTGCAGGAGCTGCACTTCACCATGCTCTTTCTGTGCAGTCTAGGATTCACCATCAATCTCAAGAAATCAGTTCTGACTCCTTCTCAAGACCACATTTTTCTAAGTTGCAGAAGCCAGACCATTCCAATGTTTGCTTTTCTTCTTTCTCCCAAGGTTCAATCTCGGACAACTAACTTTCAGTCTCTGCTTCCCTTTTCTCTAATTCCTGCAAGGGAATTTCTCAGAACCTTGAGGTTCACAGTCTCTATCATTCGCATAATTCCATTTACCAAGTTTCATATGATGAAGGCTCAATGGTACCTAAAGATGGTGTGGCTGCAGCACTGCCACCTTCTGGAGTTTCTAGTTCCCTTACTACCTTGTCTCAAACTCAAGCTTCATTAGAAGAGTCGGCAAATAGGTTCATAGGTTCATACTAGGCTATCTGCCCTAGGGCATTTATAAGCCTAGCCAGAGTATGTTTGGCTTTCGCCACCCATTTTAAATTAATTTTGCTATGCCCTTTTTTGAAGTTAGTATACTGTGCCTCTGTCTAACAGTGACACAGAAGTGAACCCAGGGTAAACCTACGATCTCCCATCCACTCATCAAGATTCCTCTTGAAGAGAGTCAATGAGGGACTCTGCCTAACCTGGACTGGGATTTTATTCCAGAGTGAAGGGAGCCTATGGGTTATGAATCTGTCCCTCCAGCATGTCCTATTTATTTCAGTGCTGAGGTTCAAGTCTCTCGAGCGCGTAGCTCGATGGGATTTGGATTTTCTGAGGTGCAGCATGTCCATTAATTCCAGGTTGGACATGGCTTTATACATCAGGCACAGATCGCCTCTGAGCAGGCGGTATGCCACTGAGTAGAGCTGGAGTTTCTTTAACCGGGCAGCATATGGCATCTGTTTGAGCCCTTTGATCCTGTTGGGGAGGTACTTTTGGGGTCTTTACAGTTGCTGCAGGTGTCTGGTAAGGTACATCCCAAAAGGGCCATTGTACTCAATTATGGGTCTGATGAGGGATGAATAAAGAGGCACGATGACCTCCCCTGATCTAGATGTGAATCCCTTCATGATTAGGTGGGCTATATAAAATGTTTTTCTAACCACTTTGGCCACGTGGTTGTCAAATGAGAGATTGCTATCAACTTGGGTCCCCAGGTCCCTAATTACTTCTTCTGTACTTAATGGATTACCACCTATGTGATAATTTGTGGGTACTTTGTTTTTGCCAAAGGGGATGACTATACACTTTTTGGCGTTTAGCTTGAGGCCATGGCTCTGGCACCAGTTGTCTGTTTCTATGAGGCCCTTTTGGAGGATGCTTGTGTCGGCTGGAGAGTCGATTATAGCGCCCAGTTTGCAGTCATCTGTGAACTTGGTCAGCCACAGTGCTTCTGTGTTGGCCTGTACCCCCGAGAAATATATACCGAACAAGAGAGGTCCCAGGACTGAGTCTTGTGGGACGCCACTTGTAGCTGGTTTGGAGTCTGACATGGCTCCAGCAATTCTAACCATGTGGGTTCTGTCCTTGAGCCAGTTTGCAACCCATCTAGTGACATAGGGGTTTATATTTATGCTGGTGAGCTTATCTATAATGCCCGAGTGGGGTATTGTATCGAAGGCTTTTGCGAGGTCCAGGTAGGCTGTGTGGACCACCTTCCCCTCGTCAGTGGCCTTGGTGACTGTTTCAAATATATCAACCAGGTTTAAGAGGCAGGATCTGCCCTTAACAAAGCCGAACTGGGTAGGATCCAGTGTCTGTAGGTCCCCAATATCTTTATTTATGAGGTCCATGATGATCCTTTCCATAGCTTTGCAGACCAAGCTAGTCAGGATTATGGGGCGATAGTTTCCAGGATCCCTTGAGGTACCACCTTTGTGGAGAGGGACCACTGTTGCTGTACGCCACTCTTTGGATACATATCCTGTAGTAAGGCTGAGACTGAACAGTAGTTTTATGTTTGGGTTTAGCTTTTCTTGGAGTTCATGTAGGACGCAGCCCGGGACACCGTCTGGTCCCATTGATGCTGTGTTTTTTGCTTTGGAGAGGGCGGCTCTTACCTGAGCATCTGAGATGTCAGGGGGGCAGCATTCTGCTGGGAGAGATATTTGCCCTTTTGGTGGGGGGGGGGGAGGTTTGTGCTGAACCTGTCAGCTAGGATGTTGGCAATGTCTGTGGGTTTGATGTATTTTTTGTCATTTTGGACTAATTCTGAGCATATCTGGGAATTCCCACCCAGGTTCTTAACATAACTAAAGAAAGCCTTGTGATTATCCTTAGTGTCCTGTGCAATTTTTCTCTCGAAGCTGGCCTTAGGCGATTTTATGAGTGCCCGTAGTTTTTTGCTAATACTGATCAGAGATGCCTTCCCTTTTTGGGATTTTGCTCTATCATGTAGTAGCTTCCTCCTTCTATTGTATAGTTTGTTTATGGCTGGGGTCCACCAGACAGGACATCTGCCTTTGGAGGATTGGGTCTTGGTTTTATTTGGGATTGCATGATCCATGCATTCCTGAAGGTGTTCACAGAATGCGTTTATAAAGGATTCTGCGGTCTGGGCCGTATTTTCCACAGGCTCGGGGGCTTTGAAGGATTCCACCTCGGTTTTGAGGAGTGTGAAATTTGCTTTAGAGAAGTTTTTCACTGTGGTTTTCTGGGCAGGGGGTGGTGTCGGGATGTGAATATCCAGTGAGATTAGTTTATGGTCTATGGTCTGATCTTACCAGTGAGGGATACACTTCTAGTCTGGAGCATAGAGTCCCCATGTTGGTGATGATCAGGTCCAGTATGTTTTCCCCTCTTGTGGGAGTGGTGACAAGTTGTTCCATAGCATTTGAGTTTATAAATTCTAGGAACCTTTGGGCTAGGATGTTGGAGCTAGAGTAATGCTCCCAGTCTATGTTTGGGTAGTTGAAATCGCCCAATATAATGGTGTTTGGAGAGACCTTCATATTTTCCACTGTTCTCAGGAAGGCTGAGTGGGGTTCCTGGGTTTGGGAGGTTGGTCTGTAGCAGGCTATAAACTGGAAAGCAGTTTTACCCACTGTTAGTTGCACATGGATAGTCTGTGATGCTTCGTGCTGTGCCACCAACCTGGAGGTGTGGGTATCTTTGACGAATATTGATACTCCCCCTCCTTTTGTGGTTCGGTCCAAGTTTTGGGGCCGAAAAGCATGGTATGAGGTATAACCTGGTAGTGCTGGGGTGCTCTCGGGAGCCTTGAACCAGGTTTCTGTTACTGCACAGATATTGATGTTTTCCATGCTAAGGAGAGTTTTGAGTGTGTGCATCTTGAGGTTTAGACTTCTGGCATTGAGTAGCATTACTCTTAGTTTCTTATCCCTTGTGATACCCATGGAGGTGGGTTTGTCTTTTGAACCTTGCCTAAAAAAGGCACTATGGGAGAAACAAGAGCCTTTGCCAATATCCAAAAGCCCAGGGGTGACAGGTGCAAGCCGTCCCTAGCGAAGCATCGTGGCTTGTCGAGCATGTCATCCCAGGCTGACAGGCACTGGATCCCCTTTGAATGACACCATTACTTAAGCCAATTGTTGAAATTGATCATCTTGTCTTCATATTGTGGCATCATTCTTGGTGAGGGTAAGATGCTACTCAAGGTCAGGGTCATACCGGCCTGGGCTACATGCTCAGAGAGCTCCTCTATTTCTCTTTTCATGTAGTCCAGGGAGGTACGTCTCAGGTAATTCACACCAGCATGGACAATGACCGAGTCATATTTGTACTTGTCTTGGAGTGACCTGAGTGCTTGTGTTATGTGGCGGATCCTAGCGCCCGACAGGCAGCTCACCGTGACCTTCTCCTTGTTCAGCCTGGTGAGCGGGACGCCAGTGTGCCTGACGATAGAGTTACCTATTACAAGTGTATCAGGTGTGTTGTTTAGCCTTAAGGGCTGTGACTGTTCGGCACACTGGCTTTGTGAGCTATGTGTTGCACGTGTTTTGTTTTGGGGTAGCTGTTGCTTGGGTGTCTGCTTTGTAGGTCTCTGCTGCTTAGGCAGATTTTTATTTAGAGCCTCCGAGTATGTTTTTGTGTGTTTATGTGTTTGGTTTGCTGTCGTGGTAGGTCTATGTGAGACTGGAATTGTAGTAAGTGTGGTTTCCTTCTCTCCTGACTGGTTACGCCAGTACTAAGTTGAGAGAGCTTAGCCTTCAGATTGGCTATATGGTTGCATCTCTCACATGTGTTGGAATTTGTTGGGAGGAGGAGAGGGTTATCTGTGTACATGAGGCAGTTGTAACATTGCCTCAAGATTCCCATATTCACCAGCTGGACCGGAGAGGAGATTGACAACTGACCTTTGGACATGCTAGAATAGTATTGGGAATTCCTTTATAATTGAAAAAAAGGGCCAATGGGGAATACGGTACTCAAGGGGAGTTTGTGGGGGTGTAGTGCTTTTAATTTTTTAGTGCTGACTTATATAATTGCTTTATTGAGCAAGTGCCAGGTAACTTAAATGCAATGTGTTACAGGTAACTTAAATGCAAAAATGACAAACAGTAACTTTCTTTCAAGTGAAACAAGGAAATAAGTACAGTAAGCAATGCAGATATCACTAGGGATCCACAGAAGCACTGAAAAGCCGCGTTTTAGGTGGAATTAGTGTTTCAGGGAAATCTCCTTCAATCCAGGCTTGCCTTTTCAGACTCCTACTCCTACTCAACATCTGTTCACATATGCTTCTGATCTAGGTGGGGAGCCTCTTCCAACAATTTGAAGGTTTCTATGGCCCCTTCATCAGAAGTCAGACCCCATTAACATAAAAAGATGAAGGTGCTCATTTTTGCTCTTCAGGCCTTCCATTCTATTTGGTCTCCAGTCTCTTTAAAGGTCTTTACAGACCGCACCACAGTTATGTAGTACATCACCAAGCAGGGGGCACACGGTCCTATCTTCTTTGCAGACTAGCCCTTCAGGTGTGGGATTTGGTTATCTGCTATCAGTTACCCCCCCTCAGGTGGTTTAGATCCCTTCGGAACACAACAGTGTGGCAAACTCCTTGAGCAGGTCCAGGACACAACTTCACAGATGGATGCTTTACAAAGAGGTATTTCTGGACATAGTACATAGGTAGGGTATTCCTCAAGTGGATCTTTTAGCCTCGACTCTGAATAGACAACTTCCTCACTTCTGTTCCACAGTCACAAGTCCTCTAATTTGGAAAGTGGACGCAATGTCTTTGGCCTGGAAGGGAATGTTCCTATATGCATATCCTTCTCTTTCTCTGCTTCCCAGGGTCCTGCACAAGATCAGAAAAGACTCCTCTGGAATCTTGCTGGTGACTCCCTCTTGGAGTAGATAGCACTGGTTTCCCCTTTTCTTTCACCTGGTCAGGGGCAGTCATCACAAGTTACCTCACCAGATGGATCTTCTCACTCTAGAAAAGAGGTCTCTCATTTCACCCTCACTTGTCCACCCTTCAGTTGATACTTTGGGTGATGGTGTCTGAAAGGGATCAAAACCATATTTCTCTGAGGACAGGCTTAGGGTTCTGTAGGAGGCCAAGAAACCCATTACCAGAAAATCCTATATGGCTAAATGGAAGAGATTTTCTGCTTTGTGTCTCAAGCATCACCAGGATCTGTTCTCAGTAGGGGTCCCTTTAGTCCTTTCTTACTTGTATGAACTGCTCCATGCTGGCCTAGCATATTCTTCTGTTACAGCTCACTTGTCAGCAATCTCGGCTTGTCTGCCCTTGAACCCACGTTGGCCTCTCATTTTGAAGTCAAATAATTCCTTAAAGGCCCCCCAAAAAAACCTATTCCTCCCTCTTGGGACCTTAATTTTGTCCTTGAAAAATTGACTCAGGTCCCTTTTCAGCCTGCTTATTATTCCCACACTGACAAATGTTCTCCAAGAAGGGCTGATATAGACAAACAACTGGTGTCAGAGCCATGGAGTAAAACTAACTGCCAAGAAATCCATAATAGTATCCTTTGGGAAGTCATCCACGCCTGGTAACTATCATATTGATAACACTCCCCTTAGAGTTGACCCAGTAGTCAGGGACTTGGGGGCACACATGGACAGTAATCTAGCCTTTGACCATCAAGTGTCTACAGTTGTGAGGAAACACTCTATGTTGTGCATCTTATAAACAAAGTTATGGCATCTACATCCAAGGAAGTCATTGTTCTACTGTATTCAGCATTCATATGCCCCCTTTGGAATGTACCTAACCACGCATATCCAACAAAGGGAATGTCCAAAGAGGTTCCTCACTAAACAAATAGAAGGAGTAACTAAAATATCCTATGCAGACCGCCTCAAGGCCCTATCCCTGTATTCTGTCTCCTACAGACTGTTGAGGGGAGATCTATGCCTGGAATACAGGGCACTATCAGACCCTACTCTGATGGGCCTCCTGCATATCAGTAAAACAAACAGCACTGGAATTACCCAATCTAAAGACTTAAAACTTGCCTGTGATATAAATTGGACCTGCTGGAGAGACATGCCCAGAAACTACCCCATCTCTGGAACAGGCTCCCCATCCATGTGAAGCAGACTTCCTCACTAACCCAGTTCAAGTGTAACTTGGACAACTGGATGGGGAATTGGAAATTCATCCCTGGCTTGGCACCTACATCTCTAATGGATGCAGGCAACCTGCAAATGGCTCATCTCTCAGACCCTTGCTTGTAAATCATCCATCTCCCAAGTCCCTGCTTACACTTAACTTATCAAGGGTAGCAGAACTTCTCAGAGATTTGGGATGCATGGCTAGGCTTAAAAAGGACCTTGTGGTCATTAGCCTAGTAAACACCTCTGAACCTATTAGTTGCTCTTACTTCAGCCAATAGAGTTTCTGAAGTTCACGCTACGATGGTGGTTCCTCTCTTTTTGTTTTTTCATAGGAACAGGATGTCTCTGCATACTAACCCTTCTTTCATGCTCAAGGTAGTACATGAGTTCTCTCTCAATAAATCTATCCAGCTTCTATCATTTTTCTTTCTCTGCAGTCTGCTAGTGAGAAGGTTCTTCACATCATGGTTCTACATAGACAGCTCAGGTATTATTTGGATAAGACAAAGGTTATCTGCAAATCTGAGGAGCTTTCTTTTTCTTTTCATCCCAAGACACTGGGTTTGGGAGCTTCTAAGCAAACTATCTTCTCCTGTATTTTTAGGGCCATTTCCCTTTGTTATTCTTTTCATGGTATATAGCTTCCTGCTTCAATTTGAGTTTCTAGTTTCTTACAACCTTGTCTCAGACTTGAGTTTCATTGGTGGATTTGGTAGATCTCCCTCAATTCAGGCCTGCCTTTTCAGACTTCTACCCCTGCTCAACAGCTGTTCCTAGATGCTTCTGATCAGTGGTAGCAATGAAGAGCAAGAATGAGCTCCCTCATTATACGAGGGCAGTACCCTATTCTGAAGCTTTCTTCAAAGGTTTGGATACTAGAGACATCCTTGAAGCTGCTACTTGGTTCTCTGTCCACATTTTTACCAAACATTACAAGTTGGATATTATTTCCAGAGTCAGGGGAGGATCTGACAGGGGTATCCTGCATGGGTTTGTAGAGGGCTGCTCTGTGCCTTCCTCCCATCCTATACAGTAGTTTAATAATCACCCATATGTGATGATGCTGCAACAGTGATAAGGAAGGATATAGTACCGTTATGTGAAGTCTTATCATAACAGTAGATGTTCTCCTTTTTTACTGTTTTAGGTAATAGGTATTCAACGAATGGCTATTCACTGAATAGCCATTCGACAAAGGGATATAGATCCGGCTAAGCCTACAGCAGACATGATCAATACGATGAACATCTGTATTTCAATTGGCCTAAAGTTTGAGAAATCAGTGGAGTTTCCACTCTTGTGTAGTTGGAGATGTAACTTAATGTCAAAGATGCAACATATATAAAGAAAAATGCATCAGTAATTTGTTCTTTTTACAAAAGCAAAACCTTTTTTAAAAAGAAAGAGGAGTAAGGGCCATATAAATTTGTTTTAGTTAGGATTGTAAAAAAAAATCAAATTAAACAAACTTTCACTTAAAAATAGTTTTCTTACGGGTGATTTCTCATCATTTGGTGATGTTGAACTTTTAAGAATGATAAAATGACTCTCCTAGGCCATACAGGTTCACTTTATTCTGTATTACTTAAACCGCTAGGCAGTTCTCAACAGTGTAGCTCTGAAATCATATATTACAACAGTTGGGATAAGGTCATATCAGTAAGAACTCAAAGAGTCAGATTATAGGAAGAGAATTGGAAAAATAAAAAGTTTCATAGTATTTAGCAAAAGTGTTCTCCAAAGCAATCACTCTCTGTCTCTTTCCTCAAAATATGATTTTTAGGAGGTTAAGTTCATTTAGTGATAAACAATGCAGTAAAAGAGAATGTTTTCTCTAAAAAGGGGTTATGACTGACCAAGTCAGCAGATGACTGTAAACTTGGTGCAATCATAAGTTCCCCAAACAATACAGAGATTCTTATGGAGGGTCTTTCCCATACCAATAGCTAGTATCAAAGCCATGACCTAAAACCAAACTCACAAAAATGTATAATTCTATCTTTCTGCATGCATAACATCCCTTGCAACTATCACGTTGTAAACATATCCCTGAAAACTGACGCACTACTGAGTGATTTGGGAACCCATGTAGACAATGAGCTGTCATCTGGTCAACATATATCCACTATGTAAAATGTAGTTTTTCATCACACAGCTTATTAATAAGGGTATGGCATCCAGGTCCTGGGAAATGATCATTCACTCATTAGGCTGATCATTGAGTATAATGCCCTCTTGGTATGTAGCTGTTCAGATACCTGATACAACTCCAGCGATCACAACGCTTTCTCATTAAGAACATCAATGACCTAAAAAAAAAAAGCTACACTGGTGTCTCAAA
The DNA here is from genome assembly GCF_019279795.1 of Protopterus annectens. Classification (NCBI taxonomy): domain Eukaryota; kingdom Metazoa; phylum Chordata; order Ceratodontiformes; family Protopteridae; genus Protopterus; species Protopterus annectens. The sequence continues at coordinate 1,901,685,027 of NC_056735.1, forward strand.
GCCCTGTCTCTGTTTTCAGCATCTTACAGGCTACTGAGGGGTGGTATTTTGCCTCTACTGGCCCCATCATTTCAGTTCTACTACATGTATACAAGTCCAGTAGTGGCAGAAACAACTGCTCAAGAGATCTCAATCTTTTCTACAACTTAAATAAAACATGCTTGAGGCACTGCTATGTCTCACAAAGAATACCACTCCTCTGGAATAGTCTTCCTCTTCTTTAAAAGCAAAGTACATCTCTTTCTTGTTTAAAAGTAATCTGGATGACTGGATAGGAAACTGCAAGATGACCTCTGAATTAGCACCCTTGTCCCTTATGGACAGGAGGAATAACGCGCAAATGTGTGCCTGCCCCAGGTAATTCATACCAACAATATAAAGGGCTCAAGGTCAATCATATTTAAAATACTAGGGCTAGAAACCTATTAAGGATGCATGGAAAGGCT